>NC_084706.1:24600703-24825703 GCF_033807575.1 Cydia pomonella | reverse complement strand
TGTTGAATATTATAACAAAATTTAGTTAAATGGATAGAAAATGTGGAATTTAAAAAATTATATTGAGGTTATAAATAAATACAAGGCTCCAAAATCTCAAAAAAAAAAATTTTTTTTTGTCTTTCAAAAATAGAATAGAAAATGGTACCATTCGATTCCTTACATTTTATTGAAAAATAAATTGTATGACAACTATACACATAAACGCAATATTTCAGGGTCAAAATGGCAATTTCCTTGATCTTCCATACATTTAGGACAGACTTATATGATGTGCCGCCACATCACCTTATCATTTTGTTAGAGGCGTTTCAATCGTCGAGTGCGAGCGTCAGACTTTAACTCTTATTTCTGATCTTTGTGTTGCTTAAACGCCATGAGTCCTATATAGACATTTGATCCTCAGGAAAATCAAGATCGTTTGACATTAATTACAAAAAACAGTCAAGTAGCCAATTATACACATGGATTAGGTATCTCCATTACGTTCACCTTAGTGTGCGACGGCGAGTCCAGTCCGCTCAAATGTCTATATGGGACCCACTGTCTGAAAGCAATACAAGTCACAAATGCTAGTCAAAGCCTGACAATCGCATTTTACTGACGAAACGGTCCTAAAAAAATGAAGCCGTTTCGACGTATGGAAAACAAGGAAAATGCGATTTTGTCGGTGAAATATTGCGATTATGTATATTTATTTTATTTATTTAAACATTATTGCACAATACAAATAAAGAAACGAATAATGCTACCATAGCTTTCGCGTGGAAACCGCCCGACGGAAACCGTGGCTCCGGGCGTCCAGTACACTTTTATCAACGGTCCGTCCTAAGAGCGACGAGCGGTCGGGTTGAGCTGGAGCGAGGCCAGAAGGCGAGCTGAAGATAGGAAGACGTGGCGCGAGCTTGTGAAGGCCCTTTGCACATCTGGGGTGCTTTAGGATAACAACAACAAATATACAACTTAATGCCTAAAGACAAAAAGTACTATGACTACGATGGGCAATTAACCAATGAGCTTGTCGAAAAAGTGCTTGCGTGTCTGATGTTGTGATGAAATCAGAAATCAGAAAAATCAGAAATCATAGCATTTATTCGTGATAAACTATGACATACAAAAGTATAACAACATAATAAAAGAAAGAAACATAGAATAAATAAATAGTTTACCACGAAATGGTCCCGCCTCAGCATTAATGCTAACTCAAAAGTCAGCGCTGATCCTTTGGCGAGACCATTTGTGGGTCACGAACGCAGCTGTGCGGCACGGCGGTTTGATGTTGTCGTACGAGTACGAGTATATATACTAGCAATATATTGCTATACAATATTTGTTTTGATAGAAAGTGAGGAATCGAATGGTACCTTTATTTTTTCCATTTTGGATGATAAAAAAATTTTGAAACTTTGAAGTCTTGTTTTTGTATTAATCCCATATATTTTTAAAGTTTCCAATTTATTGTCATAAATTGCTAATAAGAGCGTAGTCCCATCTTAAAAGCCGGCTACGCACTTACAACCCCTCTGGTGTTGCAGGTGTCCATGGGCGGCGGTAATCGCTTACCATCAGGTGATCCGTCTGCTCGTTGGCTTCTCTATCATAAAAAACCCTATTTGTATAGTCTTTATTTTAAATTTTCTCTGACTGGGCACATAATCTTACTCTCCCACGGCAGAAAATGCTTCTTCAAATGTTATAACTGTAAATTTAAGCTAAAGGTTAAGGCGACCCGTTGCTTTCAAAATTACCATTGACGGATCCAATGTTACGGGTTGTGTAGGTCAATGTTGGTAACCATAGCAACGAGTGACAAGAAAAATTTATTCAACTCATGATTGAAATTTGTGGCTTTCTATCACCTAAGGGTCCTTATGTACATGGAGCATAAGGACCCTTTAGGCATGAAACGCCACATTTTTATCATTCAATTAAACATTGAAACAACAAACAGGGAAGAAAGAAAGCTCTCTTGGCTGAAAGGAAGGTCCGCAAAATCCTCGGCCCAACGCAGAGACCCGATGGCAGCTGGAGAATCCACAAAAACGCTGAAGTTGAAGATTGAAGAACTAGTTGCGAACATTGGTTAGCCTTTTTGAGCTTAGCGTGGGACTTAGTCGATTTGTGTAATAATGTTCTATAATATTTATTTATTTGATTTATTATCTGACCTAGTGGGTAGTGCCCTGCTTAAGAAGCCTATGGTCCCGGGTTCAAATCCTGGTAAGGGCATTTATTCGTGTGATGAGCATGGCTATTTTCCTGAGTTATGGGTATTTTTTATGTATTTAAATATTTATATGTTATAATATAAGTATATATATCGTTATCTAAGTACCCACATTACAAGCCTTATTGAGTTTTCTGTGGAACTTAGTAAATTTGTGTAATAACGTCCTAATATTTAATAATTTATTGGTGTAACAAAGGCGCGAAGGCTTCGGTAGCTCGGCCATCTTGAGCTAATGAAAGGCGATCGGGCGGCGAAAAGAGCGTTTGACGTTTGAGCTCCAGGTTCCAGACTGACGAGAAACGGCACAGGAGCGGTATCATGGTCACATTTTTATCACGTGTCATGTCATTCGTCACTTTCGCACTTACATACTTGTTAGAACGTGACAGGCCTGGTGACAAATGATAAAGAGCCGACCATCTTAGCCCTACTGTAGGGTAGGGTGTGTACTTGTAGGTCACCATGCCTGTCACGTTCTAACAAGTATATAAGCCCGAAAGTGACGAGCATAGTGACAAGCGATAAAAATCGAACCATGATGCCACTGCAGGACCAGGATCGGTGACGAACAGTCCTGTTGGACGCCAAGACACACTTTGGGTCACTGCGCCAGGGACGTAATTAAACATTTATGCAGCGCACTACCATGCTTATAATTTTCTGTTATTTAATATAATAATAAACTAAAGTGCCTACCTATTGATGTTACATACACACACTTAAAAGCGAAATGTGGAAGATAATGAAGTTAATATTTAAAAGAAGACTAAATGGCAAACACTTACCACGGGTATTGCATACATGTAGGTATTACTTTTATTTTACTCTTTCTTTTTAATACTACTTACAAAATTTTATAGTTTGGTAAGCCATTTTCGTCAGAATATGCGGCAAAATAAATAAAAAAAACAACGGGTTGCACTTCGGGAGTGCCGGCAAAAGTGAAAACTTGAATATTAACGTTGTACATTTTTGATATTTTGGAATGGTTAGGGAATAATTTTGCACGAATTGCTTTAATTATCTGTATAAAAGTACTATCGTTTATGTGGTAAAATACAATATTCATTTATTGTATCGTACACAAACATGACGATTTATATTTCATAATAGTACATTACGATACAAGTAGTGGCGATAAATTAAAACACGACCGAAGGGAGTGTTTTAAATCGACACGAGATGCGAATTTTACAGTACAGTATATGACCTTTTAAATGTTCTACACAGTAACGTAATATGCTAATTTTCGCGGTAATTTAATTTTATGAGGTAAAGTAGCACCATATGTACTGTAAAATATTTAACACTTCAGAACTATTACAATTATTTAACATTAAATTGTTAATCTCTCAGAAAAAACAACTTCCATCCATAATTTCAACGACTCTTACATCATCATCATTACTAGAACCATCATGGAGTTTTTCGATCAGGTCACGTGTCCGTCTTACGAATTTTCAATATGACGAATCTGTCGGTCACGTGACCTGTCGCGAGTTTAACATTTTTCCCCATCACAAAAAGTGCACAGCGCCGCTAAAGAAGTTTTCACTTCAAAAATGTAGGCGCAAAGGGTTGTCCTCCCATAGAGAATATGAATTTCGCGCCTTTTTCTACTGACAAAGTGGGTTTGTCAGAGTATAGTAATAGTGACAAGTCAAATGGGGGTCTACACTACAATATTTATAATATGCGTGTAAAATGCTCCAATAATCCCCACTAGTTTGGACTACATAAGTATATTATTACAGGGAAACCCAAACCATAGTGCATATGTAACTACATCGAAAAATAAAATGTACCGGCCAGGTCATAATTCCCAGAAAAATCTTAACAGCGCGTAGTAGGATTTGTCACGCACGGTATAGCGACATCTAGTGAGTAATTCAGTAACTAAATTAATTCAATGAATGGCATACAATTGGGCAACATTTCAGATTTCAAGCTCATAGCTTCATCAATTTCGGTTTTGCATTTGCAACCATGATGCCGCGGTCAATGTCATTGTGCGAGCGGGACAGCAATATAATTATGCACGTGCAATAATGCAATCTTTGTGCTTAGCAGTGCTGTACTTACTTTATCGAGGTTGTTTTATAGTGTATTAGATAACAGCAGTTATTGACATATTTTGTACTATCTCAAAAAGCTATCAATAAGATTATCCTAATTCAGCGTTTAGTGATAAATAGTGATAATATTTAAATCGCTGATTACTGAGTGGTCATGAAAGTTATGATAATCCGTCGTGTAGGCCGTCGCGCTGTTCTCTTCCTCTTCCTCCTCAAAAATAATTAATAAGCTCCTTTTGCAGTAAGTACACAAACTTGCCAAGAGATGGCGCCACCTCCGAGATAGAACGCGCTAACGATGTGTCTACGTAAAAACATGACTACCGAGATGCAAATTACATATCGGTGTCAATGTCAAAAACTATTAGTGAACACCTTCCGACAATAAATTTACTGATTATTCTGATAGCGGTAAGGTGTCTGCCGGCAATACGACAATCCTGGTGCTTAACGTAGCAGCTTAGCTACTTTAATGTTTACTCTGTAATATTAGTTAGTGTTAGTCTTGCTACAAACTTAACTACAGCTAACCACGTTATTTCTGACAAATTCACATTCATTAGACTTATAATCGGTCAACTTTTCTTTCTGTTTTGTTCCATTCCAATTGAAATCAAAACAAATTCTATTCCCTAATGCTATTATTTAAATTTCACTTGTGTAGTTTCTATTTTTGCTCACTCCATAAAGGCTGCTCGTGGAATTACCTCGCCCGCTATGATTGAGTGTTTTGCTCTCCAGGCTGACACTAGGAGAAATAATATTTCAACAATGCCACCCACGCGAAAATACCAGAGGACTAGTAGTGTAGTAAGGTCCTATAGTATGCTAGATAGCTAAGGCACAGTGAAAGCAAGGTTCAGAATCGGTTTTAAAAATAGCGGTAAATACCGGTTTATTATGTATTTATTTAAACTTTATTGCACATTAAAAATAACTCCAAATGGCGGACTTAATGCCATATGCTAAAAGTTTTGTCTTGGTTTTATTGTAAACTTTCAAAGAACGCGAAAGTATTTAATACTTTTTGTAACCTAAATAAACCGGTTAATTCGATGAGCGACGAGACGGCCGGCCTGATGGAGTGCCGCATAAACAAAGACACTGACATAGGAATCGGTTTTTATTGTTCTAAACCGGTTAATCTGACACGAACTTTATGGAAATGTTCTATTTGTCAATCAAAAAAAAAGAAAACAATAAAAATAAACATTATTAATTAAACACGTGTGTTTATTGCCTTCTTGCAAACCTTTATAATTTATTCTCCTGGCAACCATATAAAGTTAATATCTGATATTGACTTTAGCGTTTTGTGACAATCCATTTAATTACATCGAATAACAATTAACGTCATCATTTTAACGGCATCGGCCTTAAAGTAAGTTTAACTTGTCCTCGCACCATTTTTTTAACGCTTTTATTTAACTTGCCCTGTGTGGGTCAAATCTTGGAAACAAAATTTGACCCACTTTCCGGTTTCTGATTGAGCTGAAATTTTGCATACATATGTAAATCGGATGACAATGCAATATTATGATGAGCGTATCTGATGATGGGGACATGAGGTGGCCATGGAAACTATGACAAAACAACGCAACCTAATTGTGTTTGGGGTTTTTAAAATTGTCTCGATGAGTATTAGATGCCTGTGGGAAGAAAAGTACTTAAAGTCAGCGATAAAAGCTTGTACCAAAAATAAAAAAATTACCGAAAAAATATTTGAGTCGTGAGTGTGAGATGCATAATGTCTACTGTATTCGATTTCATACATAATGCCTGCTTGGATCACACGGTGACGCAAAATGAGTTGTCTGCCAAAATACATTAGGATATCTGCAGCTGAAATTTCGCAACTCAGAAAAATACGCTCGTCTAGCTTCACCCTTAGTTGTTTAACCAAGAGCTCGGAACCGGTATTGAAGTACCCGTTAATATCGTTCCTAAATCGTTATATTATTTCGTTTATTAAAAACTAGTTCATTGATGGTACGCGAACTAAAAAGAAGTTCTATCTCGTAACCGGTAAAAACAGGGAATTGAACTTTATCGTTCGCGGGGACCGATATAATACCGGTTACTCTCGGCTTTCGGAGACTCTAGGTTAAACTCGTTGTCATACGTGAAAGAGAAAACAATAACTTAATCGTTCTATCTTACTTCAGTAATTGCAATTTAAACGGTTAAATTCGTTTCACAATAAAGAAAGGCGAACGAATTGATATAAACTGGTAACTAAACAGAACAGTTTCTTTAACCAGTAACTACAAACAGAAACGAAATCCTTATCGTTCCCGCGTGAATAAACGAAACCGATTTGAAAAAATAAAACGGTTTCCGAGCCCTGGTGTAACCAAATTGCCCCCGTTAAACCGGTTAACGTTACAGTTTTGTCTACCCCTGACCTCTGTATACCTCTCAAATTTCATTTGCAGAGGTTGTGCAATAAAGAGGATTTCTCAATACAAATCCTTTTTATTGCAAAACCTCTGAAAAAATGTACATGGAAACACATATATTATAATACATGAAGATAGAGGTAAACAACAGGCGGCCTTATCGCTACAGAGCGATCTCTTCCAGACAACCTTTAGGTAGTGGAGAAATGAAACTTAAATTAACTAAGCGATTGTGTCAACTATACAATACCAATGTATTGTATAGTTGAGACAATCACATTTTGCTCTTCGACTTAGTTAGTTGTTTTTAACATTAGAAATAAAGTAAACGATTTTGACGTGTCTTTTTATTGAAAAACACTTATGAAAAATAAGTCACGGCAAATATATAACAATTATAAACCATATACACTTGTGGACTTGTGGACTCGATATCAGACGGGATGAGCTGAAAGTCCGCCCACCAGCGGCTATTACGTACAATTACGTGAATGGTGTGCTTTCTTGCCCGTCGTGTGCACGGGTCTTCGCAAATAAAATCGGCTACGCGAGCCACTTGCGAGTACACGAACGTATTCGACGGAGCTGAATCAGTCGCCGTGGTCGAAACCGGCCGGGAGAGTATATAATGCATTGGGTACAGAACATAACGACCCAAAGAATCTGGAACTTCCTGGATTCCACGGACATTAGTAATGAACTTTAAAGGGCTGTCACAATAGATCACTGGTTGGTCGACGTGGCGCTCAAATGCCCACAACATCCCATTCAATAATAAACAATAAATGCATTGGCTCGGGTGGATGGTATTCGAAAAATCGCGGGACACTTCTGGATGAGACTAGCCCAGGACCGGGATATGTGGCGTACACGAAGGGGCCTATGCTCAGCAATGGGCGACTGGAGACTAAAATGATAAATAATAATAAATAAATATTATATATTATACCTTCATTCTCGATAGATCCAGTCCATAGATCCAAAATGGATCTAGTGAGAAATGTTTTTCTTGTTAGATCCAAATATTTATGTTGACAGTTAAAACTGGATCTATAGGGAAAATTCTTTATATCGTTAGATCCATTAAATGATACTATTATCAAAATGGATCTAAAGAGAATTTTTTAATCTCAATAGATCCAACATGCAATACACACAATATGTTTTTGATTTACTTAATAGATATGTTTCTAGTATTTTATGTATGTAGTTGGTATTTATGTATATTATTTACTCGTGGACAATATGTTGGTTTATTTTTAAACTGTTAGGTATTGTAGGTACATTCGTTTAGCTTGTGTGTAAGAGAATATTTATTACAATAAATAAATTCAAATATATATATTTGAATTTTTATTTATTGTTAAAGTAACAGATATGCGGTCTGTCAGAGTGCTTAAGGATTTACGTAACCTTTATTTTAACTGTTAGTATTGTTAGCAGATCTATAACTTAGATAAGCTTTGAGTTGTATAATTTTTTTTTTTGTATTTTTTAAATTGTATAAGTCGTGATAGCATTGTGTGAACTTGCGCGCAAAGTTTGTTATATTGTTATTCCATTTCTATCTGTATGTATTGTTACCTAAATCTGCATAATGTTTTTATAGCTGTTGGTCCTCCTATAAATAAATAAATAATAAATAAATAAATAACGCAAATATGGTTGGATCGATAATGTTGGATATAGTTTTCATGGAAAGTATTGATTAAGCTTTTGATTCACGATTTTTTTTATTTATGGAACCATGGCTCAAAAGTTGGAGGGTGGAGGCCCATGTTTTTTTCTTTCGGAGCGATTATTTCCGAAAATATTAACTGTATCAAAAATGGTTATTGGAGACCCTTATTCGTTTCGAAAGACCTGTCCAACGATACCACACACCATTGGGTTAAAGCGAAAAATTACGGAGAAAAGCCGAGGACGGACGGACAGAAGGACATGGCGAAACTATAAGGGTTTCTAGGTAACTACGAAACCCTAAAATAAAATTGAAGGTTTGCCAATGATGCGATATGCTTTAAAGAATGAATCTGATCTCGGTGCTGGGGACCTTATCACCTTGCGGTAGAGAAATTAAGTTTCTAGCAAACGAAAACCTATGGTACTTTATGGTACTGGCTTTACAAGTTTCCTTTATAAGTTATAAATTATAACAATATCCGAAAAAATAGCTTATTAATGCTTGCTTACTGGTAACGCATATACATGAAGACCATGAATGTTTATGATAAACTATCTCAAGTAGGTATCAATAAGCGACATCTCGTAGGCAATAGGATACATTTTTGAAGTGGGCAGTAGCGGAACTAACCATCCCCACGTCACACAAATATGTCAATAATGCCGGCACCACATAGTCGCTCTTACACGCTTGAATGATGATTTTAAATAAGTAGGTTAGTTATTAAAGGTCGAATGTTCAAGAGCGACAGAGAGGCAAATAACTTTTTTTTGTGGCGTTAATAATCGAGAGCTTCCTCGATTATTCGAGATTATGAAAATCCCACAGGATCTTCAAGCACTGTATTATAGATAGGCGTACCGGACCACGGACTTAGTGCTGTTCCAGGCCTGTTTGATCGAGTGGAAGGTAATTCGCCGTTAGTCCGTTAAGAACACAGCAAGATAGATGTTACGCAGACCTTGGTGTGGCCCTTTCAATACGCTCGTCTATTGGTGTTATAATATAGGGAATAAATTATCATAACCCTGTGAGTTTTTTCTGTTATCATGTGTATTCCGATGCTTATGAATACCTACTATATAGGTGTACGTAGGTTCAATACGTGTACCAAGCATTAGAGTCAGTCTAACCTATTAACTTGGCACCAAATTGAACAGAACAAAGTGAGGAGTGTCATTATAAACGTCAGTTTTATAGAAATTTGACATTAATGATGTTATTGTTACATTTGTTATTGCAAATAATAAAACAAAACAAACTTTTTAAACTTGCTTTATTACTTAAAAACTATTTCAGTGTGATGAAAAATGTAAATTGTTTAAAGCCTTATACACACGAGCGCTTTTACAAAAAGTTTGAATTACAAAAATGGATACCCGTGTATTTATCATGCGCGTTTTTTTCCATCGTTTTTCATTGTTTATCATGATCTGTTGGATTTTCGACTTTGAGCGTTGGCTATTTAATCGAATATAGCGTATGGAACTTGTAACGTCAGTTAAGGCAACGCTTTTTAAGCTCTCGTGCGAATGAGGCCTAACCTATTTAGACTACGTAACAAGACCACAGAATAAAGAATAGTACTATCATAAAGAAATGACATTTCCATAAAATGAATTATGCTGTCCCTTTCTAATGTATGGCACTATCCCTTTCGGCCATTTAGGGTTGTCAAAATTCAAGTCACATCTTATCTGTGGTCGTGCACGTGTAAGGACGTCAAGTTGTGGCAACCCTAATAATCGCTCGGAACAATGCTGAGCCGAACGGAGCCGGGAATAGCCGAAAGGAGGAGTGTCGCCCCATTGACAGGACCTAGATTCAGATCAAGCTAAAGAGCTTTTTGCACTGCACATCTTTCTGAATTTAGTAAGCGATGACTGCGACGCAGCAACAAGTAGAAGTAAGACGGAGATATCTTAATAGTGTCTCACGTATTGAGGCGTCTCCGTCATCAATTACCACCAAGTTCTCGAACAGAACTAGAATAGAAGTCGATGAGCAAGAAGATGCAGTTCAACACTGCATTTCATTTTGGTTACGGATGTTACGGTTATTTTACCATGTTAATTTGACAGTATTACCCCAGCGGCGGTATCATGGTTCCATTTTTATCACTTGTCACTATGCCTGTCACTTTCGCACTTACATACTTGTTAGAACGTGACAGGCATGGTGACAAATGATAAAGAGCCGACCATCTTAGCCCTACTGCGGTGGCAGCATGGTTCCATTTTTATCACTTGTCATTATGCCTGTCACTTTCGCGCTTACCTACTTGTTAGAACGGGACAGGCATGGTGACAAATGATAAAGAGCCGACCATCTTAGCCATACAGGTCCCACCAACATGTCACCCTGGTAGCTCCACGGGTATTTTTTACCCGTTATCCTGCCGTTCCAAACAGTGTTTGCCAGTGGGTCTACGGGCAATTTATTTTTACCATAATACCACCGCACTAAGTATCAAATTAACAAGCATTGGCGTATTTTCATAGTACAGTCAGCATCAATAGTATTGGATGAAATAACAGGCCAAAAGTATCTGACATCCCAGATAACTTTTCCAAATACAGATAAATTTCTGAAATTCACGTTCAAAAGTATATCTCTTACAGTCTTAGTTGTTCTATATTAAAGACATCACTTTTTGTTAAGCTGTTACAGCATGGTAGATACTTATGAAGCGTTATTTGATCCGCTACTTTTGATGATGACTGTACTACGTTTTATTACACGTGTCCCAGTCGCTTTTTCCCCTTACTGATATGTTTTCACGGTAGTCACACTAAATCAATATAATAAGTAGGTAGATAGATAGATAGAATACTCTTTATTGGCACACCTCAGTAAAAAGATACAAGAAAAATAAACATTTGATTAAATGTAGAGGCAGACAACAGGCGATCTTATCGCTAAAAAGCGATCTCTTCCAGACAACCACACACACACACAGGTAGGTTAGGTTCGTTAGGTAGCTTCAGATCCCCGAAGAGCAAATTGCCCAGAAATAGTCCTGCCTGGGCTCTGTCTAGTTAAGTTATTATCTCCTTAATATTTTTTTTTAATTGGAAAGAAACGATTGGGATAAAAATCTATTACCTAGCTATAGTTTTTAATGAATGTTTACCACTTAGTGCGGTGGGATCATGGTAATTTTTTTTTACCCGTAGTAGATCCACTGGCGAACACTGTTAACCCTTTACCAGGCCCCGAAGAACCAGCGTGTCTTAATACGTACTTTATATTCTGTTACAACCGTATTGAACGCCTTGTAAAAAATGTATTTATGAACGTCGGAGATCTTCCTTTAAACCAGAAATAAAAATGTGGGTTAAGGTTATCCCATCGCCTGTCTAAGTAATGAACTGTCATACTAGATTTTGTCTTATTATATTCTTGATCAGGCCAAGGGATATATTCCACCCACATCTTATATCGGTTATAATAGTCAAGGTTTAACTCCAAATCTCCTACGAAACATTATATCAATCACTGAAAAAAAATCACTTACTTACGTGAGTTTTTATGACATGACAAGACAATTTACCGGGCCATGGGAAATATAGCTCCCACACAGTTAAACTCTAATAAGGCCATGGGATAATGTCAACCCACATCCTAATTCTGGTCATACATAATAATGCATGAATATTTAGCAATGTTTCCGATTACATTAGCTTTCAACACTCAAAATCTACAAAATATCAAAAAATTGTTCGACCTATGTACTTCTGTTTCATATAAATTATGAAAAGTGATCGAATTTCTCCGTAGTTTACTGAAATTAGCGTTCAAGTGAATTTAAACGGCTGCCAAAGATATATTACGCAATTTAGAAGCGTGTTGTGAATGAAGATCATAAAATAATATTTTCAGGGATTGACAAAATATTTTGTAGGTGGTTTGGAGTTAAAACCTGACTACGGTAACCGATATAAGATGTGGGTGAAATATATCCCTTGGCCTGGTAAAGGGTTAAGAACGGCAGGACAATGGGGTAACAAGTAACATACCCGTGGACACCCTGCGGGTCAAAGCAGTGGGACCACGGTTAAAACGCGATAATACCAACGTAACTTTACTCTTCCGGAGAGTTTCTTATGATCAACTGTCCTACTTGGTGATAAAGATCAATTTATGGTTCAGAAATAGCTTTTCTATAGTTGTTTAGAGTTCGTTTAACCCTTTGAACGCTTTATATAATAAAAACAAACATCACTCAAACGCCAACTTTCCAGGCGCATGGGAGTTAATATAAATAAATAAGTTGTCCTTGGCGCTGTGGCCATGACTAGTAACGACGCCTTTAGGTGTTCTTGGCGTTCAATAGGTTGAACTGGTGTTCCAAGGATTTGAATACAACATAGGGAGGGAGTCATTATAAACGTCATATATTCATAGTAAATTGAGATAAACATTTGAGACATACAGAAGTCGTCGTAACTAGTCGGACCCAAATCGCCACGGATACGCATACAAGTGTTATGGCATACGCTCTTCAAATAATCTTCACCTTTCAAGTAAGGTTTAAATTGGCTGCGCCCGTGATCTTGGCCTATGACGTGTTTATGACGTAAAGCGTTTAAAGGGTTAACCTTTTGAATGCTTTAAAATCATAATCAAAAACGTCACTTATACGCCAAGGTAAAACGCGCTAGCGAGCTAAAGTAAACCGTACTTGAAAGTGTAAAGGTGACTATCACAGCGTCCGCCATAACACCTACTGTTGTCCGTGGTGATGTGGGCACAACTAGTAAGAACTTAGGTGATCTTGGCGTTCAAAAGGTCAACTTTGACAACGGATGCCATAGCACTTATAAGCGTTCTTGGCGCTACGGGCACTGCTACTTACGACGTTTTTTAAGGGTCTTGGTGTTCAAAAGGTTAATAATTCCGGACTTTGTCATTGCAAATGCCATTCAGAGTAGCTTGTTCCAATACAACACTAATACTAAAGTACTTGGGAACATTTCCTCTCTTCAAACTTACTCTCCGGACTATCCGCATATTGATATGCGGGATTTTTCAAGCTGGCACCACAGATTTGTTTAAGATGCATAAGGCCACCGCAGACTCATTTGAATAGCTACCGCGAAAATCAAAGCCGTGCTTTCAATGATAGCTAAACAAGATGGCACTGTATGCTATGCAGTAACTTTCGTTGTTAAGAAAATTAACGTTTGAAAAGTCAGTACACAAAACTTATAAGGCATATTTTATTGTTATCCGCTTATACATAAAACTAATACATTCACTGCAAACGCGAGTCACGTGCCACGGGCGTAGCTGATAACACGTGAAAAACCATTTGTAGTTAAAAACACCTACAAACAGAGAACCCCCTAGCGGGTCGCTAGCAGTGAATGCATTAAAAGCCTAACTTCCTAAATGTATGTTTTTCCCTTTCTTACAAATACATAAGTTAAAAGACAGCGTGTATCTCTACAATAATGTTTTATGCTCATGTAGAATAAACAGTATATATCTGAACGTAAAGCAATTACGTATAACCACCAACATACAAATCCACGCGTACGAAGTCGCGGGCAACAGCTAGTAATCAATAACTCTCTGAGTGGAGTGACATGAACGCTCTAGTAAACTATTTTTGAATACTGGAGTTCGCGGTAGCCCCTTGAAATTGTTCCGTGCATCAATAGTTATAAATAATCGAAATGACTAAACACATCACAAAAGTACAAAGCTTGGCGTAAATTAAACAGTGCTGCAATCATTCACATTCCAGCTTCCGTTTGTACGAGTTCCAAGTTTATTAAAAACAAATTGAAGACTACTTATATCCTTACATAGTTCTATACATATCTACCATTAAAAACCATTATTACTACGTACAGAGTCGGCACCGAGAACCAGTATTTTGTGCCATGAGTTGTTGTTTGTTTTGGCAACAAACCATAGAAGCAGAGTGTGAAACTCGCGATCTAAACGAGTAAGCGCCATGAATTGCCTCCACGCATTCCAGAGATAAAGGGCCATGACAGACAGACAGACGGACGGGCAATAAAGTGATCCTATAAGGGTCCGATTTTTCCTTTTGGAGTACGGGACCCTAAAAACCGACGGCAAACTTTATATATTGGTTATAGATACCTATTAAATAAAATAAAAATTACCAAAATAACTTACCTACCAAAGATGTTCAAATCCCTAACTAATAGCTCACTTGCACTAGATGCAATTGTACTTTTAACACTAGTTCTTACGTTTATTTTATTTTTATACTATTTTTTAATAAGTATGGTTTTTGATTGTCGCTATCGCTAATATTTGTAGGTAATCTCTATCGTGAGACTGCGACAATTAAAACAAATCGGTTACATAAGAATCATTAAAATCGGTCCACAAAGAAACAAACGTACTTACAATAAAATCCTAACGTAATGTATATGCCTAGACTGAGACGACAGTAATTATACCCGATAAAAGTGACATCGGGGCGTCTAGAGTCGAGCTAAGCTTATAATGTTCAGCCTTTGCAATGACAAAGTGTGTACATATTATCAAAAATATAAAATTACTATGTATATATGATGTTTGTAATGCCAATTCACATTTTGTCACGTCAAAATCAATGCAGAGTATGCATATGCATAGATGCGCTCTACCGTGGTGGAACTAAGTGCCACAACAGACACTATTATTATTTTTATATTATTTTATAATTATATAACGTGTCTAAATTCAAAGCCTATGGTTATAAAGATTTGTTTTTTTTAAGTATACTGGGATCACATATACGTGCGAGCGGCGAGGAAAATGACATGGATCTGGCGATATATTTATCTAATTATAAATAATGTGAATATTAAAATATTTGTACCTATCCGGCAGCAATATAAAAAGACCGGCCAAGTGCGAGTCGGACTCGCGCACGAAGGGTTCCGTACCATTATTTATAAAAAAAACCGGACAAGTGCGAGTCGGACTCGCCCACCGACTTTTTAGTATTTGTTATTAAAGCGGCAACAAAAATACGTCATCTGTGAAATTTTCACAGATGTCGTATTTCACAACTGTCTAACTATCACGGTTCATGAGATACAGCCTGGTGACAGACGGAAGGACGAACGGACGGACGGACGGACAGCGGAGTCTTAGTAATAGGGTCCCGTTTGAACTTTTGGGTACGGAACCCTAAAAATATCTTATAGACTAATGACGTAAAGACTAAACTTAAAACTATGTTTAAGCGACAAAATACCGTGGCTTCGTTGAGGGGTCTGCTCTTGTGTGAGATTCGGCAGTTTGCCACGACACCTCCGAAATACGACACCGTAACCGTCTGAAGTTCGATTCGCATCCGCATTCGATATTAGACCAAAGTCGACCTATCCAAGGGACATAGTTGAGCAACCAGTATTGCTTCTCGGTCTGCAGATTCTTAATATCTGATTCTGGTTCTCCCGGACAAAAACTTAAACTGTGTCACTATCACATTAGGGTACCTATATCAAACTATAAGCCCACCGAACCAATAACATCTTGAAAAACAAATATTTTCGGTACTAGTCTAAAATAAGTGTAATTACACGCGTCACTGTCAAACTCAAAACTGCTAGAAATATACCTAATAAATTTATTTAAATAAAGTTATCGCATTCGTATCAAAACCAAACCAACTTACAGTGCAGTATAGGTAGAAAACAAACCACAATATGCTTGTTACTGATATACTAGTTCCTTGTCGAAACGCTATGCGTGGCTAGGGGCCACATATAATATATGTATTCCTATATCCAGTCCTGACTAACAAAAACACTTAATTCTTTGTTTAAGTAGACAGTTAGCAGTATTTTGTGAAAAAAAAGAAGGTAAATAGTTTCTGGGTCTTGTGGCTCGTTGCCATTTGTAGGTACCACAAAATAGTTTTAAACATAGAGCGCCTGACTGCCCTAGTATCTTACTCGTACTTTGCAACTTTATCCACTCGCAAATTGATGCATAACATAACAAATTGATAATTCATGATTACATGCGCGTATAATAATTGAGAAGAGTCTCACCAGCAGTTCAGAATCAGGAACCTATTCCTCTACTACCACTTTGGTGGTTTATAATTATTCTACTTAATCGTACAATGGTTCTTAAAATCATCGGTGAACATACATAAAAAAATACGAGTAAACTGTACCAACCTATTCCTCAGTACAAGACAGATAACATATAAGAATATCACACTAGATATGTACATGGCGTAGTAGGGATCACAGTAGTACTAGACAACGATCACAAAATAATAGATAAATCTCGGAAATTTGTAGGTAAATTAGCCAACAACTTCGTTCGCCGGTTGCCAGTGTTAATCCAGAAAGTGATGCCAGTGCAATAATCTAATCATAGGAAAAAACTGACATCTCCGTATCGCCTCGTCATTCGCACGCATAATGCACTCCGTGTTAAGTTAAGACTGATCTAAGTATACAACAAACCTATAACGTACCTACTGATATGATATTATTGGGGGTCTATATTAAAATGCATAACTTTGTCCTGCCTATTTTCACTTCGCATAACAAAGTTTGGTGTAACTATTGATCCAAATAAATTGACTAATATCCTAATATTTTTACGCATAAGCTTATCCATCTCATGGATGAATTTTTTTTTTATGTCGAATCTCTATACGCATAATCGGTACATCCTACATTTTAATAGGTATAAAAATCAAACTTCAGTCGACTTATATACGGCTAAAGAATATATGCGAAAAATATATTAGGAAAACTGGTTGTAGGCGAAATTGAAATATTAAAATAATGACTTTTATGCGAAGTATATGACAATCAACTTTATGCGAAAAAGAGGGCACACATGATAGTGGACATAGAAACTTTTTACTAAATCTGATGGCGTAGTTCATCGTTTCGGATGCCTAATGCCTCTTAGACTGCCCCCTGTTTCAAACCGTTTGCCCGACACATACATACCTCCCCTTTATTACATATGTGTCCGTAACATGCTTACTTAGGTCTAAATCACTTACTTGTTCAGTTGCATTTATCTGCGCTTACTGGCACGTCGGTGAATTGCGATCATTGTGGGCGTACCGGTATGATCCGCAAACTTGACAACCCTAGATGTCGAAACAGATCGAGTCGTGACCTTCATTTATCTTATACTACATATTAGATATTATCAGATTTGAATCAACATCTTAAATCAAACCTACTTATCCTGCCTCCTAATAAATAATTATATTAAAAGTTATTTTATAAAGATCTTATGCAATTTACAACTATTACTTCACTAACTTAACCACTTTGACATGACCATCTGTAGATTTATGGCCAATAACCACACAAAAATAATTCATGTACATTAGAATACACAATACAGAACATGCTTAGAATACACATAAGATAAGCTTAATATTATCAGTCACAAGTTTAGGAAAGAGTATACATACCAAAACTAGCTCTGTTCTGTATTTTATTTTCTTATGTACAGTTTATAGTTTATTAAACGATATTTTATCTTCATTCAGCAGTGCGAACTTCTACGAAGGACGTTCTTTGCAGTAGTCACGCATGAAAATGCTTGTATTTTACGTGTATCTCTGAAATTAAAATAGGGATAAGCTTAGACTTTTTACTACTTAGTCGCGATTTCAAGCGAACATACTCATTTCCGTTATTAAGACTAGACACCTATCGAACAGTCGAACAGATTATTTGTTTCGTCCAATATTATGTTTTTTGTTTTGGATTTCGCTTGTAGGCAAGCACCAGATAGGTGCTTGACTAGGACTGTTGTAACCACAGAACAAACATAAGTAAGACTGGTTACACTTATATGTATAGGTGTTTTATTTTTATAGGCATTCCTGTAAAATTTGCTCTTGGCCAAAGTAAATGACTGTAATATGCACAAAAGTAAAATTAAAACATAATAAACGCACCTAATAATATTTTTATACATGAAGGTTACGGTGGCAGGTGTCATCTTCATACAATTTATAACCTTAAAATTCGTCTTTGATAACAGTATAAGCGTAAACATGCTTGCATATTTCAGGGCACCTTCTAGTTTTAAGATTATTGAACATTTTGTAAGGGATCAAAATGCTTTCTTTATATTTGAATCTACCTACCTAATTTAGAGACTATAACAGCGGTCAGTCACGTCCAATTTTAATGTTTAGAAATTATAAATAGCAGCGGGGTATCAGTTGACACATGCAAATAACTAAAATTTAAAAATAAACCTTAATCTAATCTACAACATTGACAATCTCGCGGCGTTGTATGGGGGCTGTCAGTCTTCTAACTATATTTACTAGTCTTGTCAATACTAACACCGTATGTGTTGGCGTGAGCGTGGCATGGTTCGTGTTCGTTCTTGCGCTAGGCATTTCTCGATTCGGTAACGACGCCGGTGACGCCGCCGCCGCTTCAATGATATTTGGCTAGCAACGGAGCTGGAGGTAGTAAACTTCGTCTCGCCAATGAAAAGAAAAACATTTAAACACATTAAGGGAAAGTTTTAAGTAATTGTGAATAATAAATTGATTTTACTTTAGAACTGTCCATAACTTGGTTATCTCTATTTATTGTGAAATGGAAAAAATATTTCTAAGTTATTTGTTAAAAACAATCAAATGCGTTTTCTTAGCAGGGTTCTAACCTGGAGCCGCTTACTTTATTCGTATTAAGTACAATCAAAAACATATATTTTTCAATAAACTGTGTTACACAAGAGTCAAAAAAGACACATGTTTACATGGAAATACGAGTAGAAGTACCTTGTAAGGAAAAATCACAAAAATATCAGAATTTCAAAGAATTGTTTTAGAAATCATAATTAATATAAAACTAAACAAAATCTAATAAATATTGCAGTGCACTTGGGGAGCCATTAGGTAGTACTAATCAAATAAGTTCCAGGATTCGAACCCGTTACTTCTTATACAAATACAATATCAACAAACTGAACCCATCGGCCTAGTCCAAATTTACGCAATGCATGTCTGTAATAGGCAACGCGGGTAAAACGGCAACGCCGGTAAACCAAGTAAATGCAACAACCACTTAAGTTTCTTCACTGGGCCTCGAACCCAGGACAAATTTTCTCAGTCGAAGTCACCACCAATAGGCTAATATTATATATATAATATTAGTATCGATTGTTATAATTTATGATCCAATAAGTTGGTCGAAACAAAAATGATTCAATTTAATTTAATTGAATACCGAACCTTAGTCTTAATTTTGTTACTCTTTTTTATATAGTACAAGGCAGCGCAGGCTCTGTTGATGCAACAATGGATCGAGCACCTTTTCTTACCAGGATTCGAACCTGGAGCCGCTTGATTAGTTCACATCACAATAATAATCATAGGTAAAAAATCAAGCTAATAAGTTCCTTTACCCTATTTTATTGCATTGTACCAAAAACTATTCGGTAGCACTAATCAGACAATTACCAGGATTCGAACCCGGATCCCACTGAAGTACAACAAGTAAAACAATCAATCAATCAATACCAATAAGCCAACCAATCAATAAAGTGCTCTCACCGGGGCTCGAACCCAGGTCCACTAACTTCTCAAACCGAATCATAACCAATAGGCTAGGACTGTCGTCCTAGTCTCAGTTTTAATCTAAAGTATTCGTGATGCAGTGAGGACTGTGTGGAATCAATACTGATTATAGTCAACAAATCCGTGATCACGTTAAGCCTCCATGTACTTGAAAGTTAGTATTCTTCCAAATTGTGAGGCTCTGTCCACGCTACATGATATTTAACTAATCAGAATAGTATGGCAGAAATCGTGAGGTCAAAATAAAACTTGTCATGGTCATTGTATCAACTATATATATGTTCTTACATTTTATATAAAATATTCTAATACTATAAATAGATAAGTAAAGTGGCAGGTACCTATATACAGGTATAATCGAACCTTCAGGGACAAGTTCGATGATACAAAAAATTACTTTGTCCTTGCCTGGGACTCAAAGCATTTCCGCAACATGTTTTAGCTAAATCGGTTCAGTGATTTAAGCTTGAAAAACTAACGGACAAACGGACGGATGGACGGACGGGCAGATAGACAGACGGAATAACATACAGACACATGGACGGACGGATGGATGGACAGACGGACAGACGAACTGACGGACGGACTGACGGACGGACGGATGGACAGACGGACGGGCAGACAGACAGACAGACACATAGACATACCATTTAAAATATTAGTAGGGAAATAGGTATAAGTGTTTTAAATAAAGCAACCTATCTCTATGCAGGTAACAGCAATATAAAATTACACACAGACACACACACACACACATAAACCATTAAAATTTACGCATATAACGCCAAAAGAATAGGTTTCCATTTTTGCCACTTTGACTACGGATCCCAAATCACCAAACCATCATTCTGAGTGTCTTAATCTACTTGTAATGTAGAGCTACGTTCCTAGGGCAAAGCGGAGACATACAGCGATTACAGGTTACTGACCTTAAAACGCAACCCTCTGGATACACTATTGGTGGTGAAGCACATCGATCTCCTGCTTAGAGCAGCCCGCCGCTGTTGTCTGTAGTCGCTTACATATAACTTCTGGAGTAACATGCAGTGCCTGCCTGCACCACAACCATATATCTGGACTATAACATTTTTTTCAAGTACAAACGTCGCATTCATATATATCTTGTGTATGGATTCGAAGCCGCAACACTACCTAAATTTATATAACGGGAAACTTAGCTCTACTTATATGTTTTTTAAATATAATTTACAGTTATTGTAAATAGATTCTAGATATTTAATTTGAATAAAATTGCTTTTTGTAAATGACATCGAATCGAATATGACAAATGTCAATTTTTTTCTTATACCCAAGTCATAGACAATCATTATACCTTAAGGCCAGTCTAGACGGGAAGATCGAATCGAAACTTACCTAAATAACTATATGTAAAATTACTATACGTATTCCTATAATATTTGAGGTGCTCCGGTGTTCCCTCGATTCCTCATAGTATCCATCATTAGAACTGGACCTTGACATAAATGTTTCTTAAGAACTTAATTGCTACAAACTTAACAAAGAAGAATCGCGTGCGTAGAAAAGTTCCAATGTAGTCAAAGTATTATATGCCTATAAGATTTGAGGAATTCTTTCGATTTCTCATGGAACTCATCCACCTCATGGAACTCTACCTTATGACACAAATGTCTCTTAAGAACTTTACTTGCTACAAAATTAATAAATAAACCAAAACGGGCGTGAGTTGGCAAATCTCATTCTGATCAACATCAGCAGTTGCACTTCGTCAAATGTCACTTTATTTTAATAAAAATGTTTGTGAGTTGATGAAAATCCAAAAATGACTCAGCTATATCTATAAGAATTTAGGAATTCCTTCGACTCTTCATGAAATCAGTCATCAGAACAGGACTTTGACACAAATGTACCCTAAGAACTTACTCAACATCAGCAGTTCCACTTCATCAAATGTACTTACTTACACCCAGTTCTTTGAAACAGTACGTACTCCATTTTGATGCCGCCAGTCCAAGTTGGAGTGTTTTCTTGAAGGTCCAAACCTTCAATAGCCTCAGTGTCCTAAGAACAACTTAAAAACTGCTGAAAAATTGCTTTGGAAACGTTAACCGTCACTTGAAAACACTTGGATACCTGGTTCACAGCATATATTTGGTGCTGGTGCAACTGCAACATTACCCGAGTACATTAAAATATAAATAAATTGTAATAATTTAGAAAAATGGTTAGGTAGGACAGTCCACTTCAAGGTCGCGTAGATCAGAAGTAGATAGGAATTTGTTCGACAATACGATATAGGTACCTAAGCATTTACATTGGCGCATTTTTTCTGGAATACTATCTAAATTACACTTTGTATATATGCTACATTTTTAATTTAATTTGGAGCCTTTATTTTCCATGGAGTCGAACGCTATAGCAGCTATACGAGAAAAAATAATAGATTTTTCTGACCTACCCAATGAATAGTGAAGGTCATCAAGAGCATACTCGCTGAGATCAATGGAATGGAGAGTCTTTCGATTGGACACAATTCTAACGCATTACAAATACGCTATTTTGTAATTACCATGTTGAATATTTTAAATTGCGTGTTTTGACAATTAATGTTGACAATGTTACATTAAGAGTCATCTTGACATTACTTTAGAAATCCATAAACAATGGTCATCTGTCTATACTTTTTAAAATGATGGAGTAAGACTGACGAGATTAGCGCAATTTATAAATGTTTTACGTCAAGTAGAATTTTGCTCTAGAGCGACATCTAGCGTTGAGTAGAAAAGTTAAAGCGTAATTAACTACAATTAATTAACTCATTTAATGTTTTTATTTCGATTCCTGCAACCGTTTGATATCAGCTATATTATACGATAAATAGCTTATACAAATACTTTTCACGTGATATACATGGCATTTGTATAATAATTTTTAGAATATCGTTTTTTGTTTAACTGTAAATTGTGTCTCTTTAAATACTTTACCATTGGTGTTGATACAAGAAGAATAAAGTATATTTTATATTCTTTCTAATAAAATACGTTACAACTTATTATATCTCGCGTTTAAGGAAATATAACTGCTTATATGCGCGACTTCTTTTTTTTGTATAGCTCTGTCCCTGCAAGTTGTCTAAGGTTAGTGCCATACATTAAAATAAAACTAAGATTAATAGCTTATAATCGACATATGTTTCAACAGTATACATCCATGGGACACTGCCCATTTTCCATGTCCCATATGTATGTAAGTCTATAAGGTATTTATAATATGGGCCTTTAGCCTTAATCAAATTTTAAAATAAATAAATAAAAATATTGTCCAAGTAAAGAACTACATATACGCATCTTTTTATAAATAGCTACTTTAGCTAAAGGACCTAGAAATGCGTTACAACAAGCAATCTAGTAAAATGTATCTTTGCAGCTGGAATTTAGCTCGGCTAAAATAATTTTACAACTAGTGGTTCTGTGAGCTGCTGTAGACAGCCTTTGTGACAAGCTTAAAACTTCACGAGAACCAGTTGAGAATTACGACCTGTAAAGGAGACAGACATTTTTCATACAAAAGTGCATGTTCTCTTTTATGTAGATACAATCAACAAACTTTCAGATTTTGGACCGGGTATGGAGGAAAGAAAAGAGAGGTAAGGGCACTGTGAATGTCATCTCGCTTTGTGTGGTAGGGTAGGGATGTCATTCCAGATCTAGAACAGAGCCCAACTGGGAAAGTGCCTCCAACTTACAGAAAACCGCACACAAATAACTAGAACCTACTCATAGTGTTGTGTTCCTGCCGGTGAGTAAGGTTGCCAGAGCTCAACGAGATTATTAAGTTAACGGGACATATGCTTGATTGCACCAACGTAGTATAAAAACATAAACTATTATTTATTCGTATTAAAAATAATAATTTATTATTTATTTACAATTAGTATATACATATTGCTATATACAGATGATTACTATAACTAGCTTATATCTAAAATAGGCCCTTGAGGCATTGTACCAAGGATGCTGGCGTCATTTCCTCGTTGTATCGCAAGACTGATACGTTGTGCGAGGAAGCTGCCAGCTCTTCGGTCACCAGTTACGTCAACCAGACGTTTCGCAATTTCTCCAAAAAAAACTTGTGCGCGCTGGGACCCCATGGACCTAGAGTTTCAACGCCAAATGATACAAAATGGTACTCTCTACCGAGGCTCTTATATTTATTACGTTTCAAAATTTCGGCGTTTTCAAAATAATTATGGATCTACTCCTCATCTTAGCGATTGGCGGTTTCATTTTAAGTTGGCGGTTGCTTCCCAAAAAATACCGAATTAAAGGAACCCGAGGGTTGCATCCCGAAGGAACCTCCAGTTTCGTCACCGGACGCGAAAATGCTAAGCCACCAGCGCTCACAATGATATTGGATCTATCGTTTAATTCAAGTAGAATTAACAAGGTACAGATTTTTTGATTGATACAAGATTGGATCTTGCGATAAAAAGAATTCCCACTAGATCCATTTGTCATTTAAACTGGATCTATTACTAAAAGAAGTTCTCGTTAGATCCATCGGCCGGAAGTTGGATCTAACGAACAAAAAAATTCTCACTAGATCCATCTTGGATCTACTGGTTGGATCTATCGAGAATGAAGGATATTTTAGGACATTATTACACAAATTGACTAAGTCCCACAGTAAGCTCAATAAGGCTTGTGTTGAGGGTACTTAGACAAGAAAGAGGGTACATAGAAAACACCCATGACTCAGGAACAAATATCCATGCTCATCACACGAATAAATGCCCTTACCGGGATTTGAACCCGGGATCATCAGCTTCGTAGGCAGAGAACTAAAATGATGATGTAATAGTTACTGATTTTCAAAATCCTTTTTAAATAAAAACATGCCAAGATTGTTTACCTTTTTTTCTAATTCTAAAAAACGAATTGTTTAACGATAAGGTGACATTTGCAGCTGAATAAAAAAGCCATGTTTCCTGAATCCTACAACCTTCATTTCTTCACCTTTACTAATCTTTCCTGTTCAATTTAATTACTTTAATAGCCGGAAGACCAAACAAAGGTACAATTTTTCTTGTTACTTGCTGTACAGGGTTTAACCAGTGGGTCGACACTCCTCCCTTCGGCTTTTCTCGGCGCCGTTCGGCTCAGCATTGCTCCGAGCAATTATTAGGGTTGGCACAACTTGACGTCCCTATACGTGCATGACCACAGATAAGATAATGACTTGAATTTTGACAACCCTAAATGGCCGAAATGGATAGTACCATACATTAGGAAGGGACAGCATAATTCGTCCCTGAATCGCCGTCAAACTTCGGTTTTGTGGGAAGTGTCATTTCTGTATGGTAGTACTATTATTTATTTTGTGATTTTACTAGTAGGCAACGATAGATAAAGGAACAGAGATATTTGTTATTTTTTTAATCTCTTTGATTTTCAACAAACATAATGAACAAATATCTGAACACGCCTCTATTGTCAAGGCGCTAGAGTGCGTGTTCAGATATTTTTGAGCACTTCGGCCGCTCCGATATATATGATGGCGACTGTACCTATGCGTTGTTAATTTTTAAAATCGCATAATAATGGGCACCCAACTGGCGACCGTTTTACAAAACAAATATGTATACAATTCTGTACCTCACGCGTTGGCGATAAAGTTCATTAGTGTTTACATATTTTTAGCGCTGTTATAACACGGTAATATACATAAACTTCGATAATCAGACCTTGTGCTAATATTTCTGAGTTATGCGATATTTCCGACGATAAAACTGAAGAAACAAGTTATTTAAATTATAGGTTAGAATTCCAGAGGCCTTATAGGGAGTATTACTGCAATGTTCTGCCGCCGGAGTGCAGCACTAGCACGTATCTTAAACCATAGAGTAGGTAACTTATACATACTGTGCCTTAAACTGTTTTTTGACAAGTTTTGATAGATAATAAAATGTGACGTTGATGCATCAAGGCGGTTTGTTTACAAAGGGCCTACCGGAAAACGCGAAAATCAAAATGTTGTTATCTGTCTCGTTATTGCTCAAATATGCAAGAGTGATAGAAGTTAGATATCGATTTTCTTGTTTCGCGGTAGACCCTCAGATTGTGATGGATTGTGGTAGTGGCGCCCCCTACGCGGAGTTTCGCGTAATATTCCCTATTGGAAAAAATATATAACAAACTCCCACCAATAGTAGTTTGGCCTGGTCTGAAAATCCAAACAATCTCACTTTGCAAATTGGACAAAAGCTATAAAACGCGCGTTCTAAAAAAATTTGGAACATATTGTATGTACAAATAGGCAATACAATGTATGTACAAGTACAATGTGGACCCACACAGAGCGAATATACGCGCGAAGCAATTTCCTCCCGCACCAAACGGCCAGTGTAGACTTGCCTCGGCCGCACAAATCGCCCAGTGTAGACTTGCCTCGGCCGTTTTGTGCGCGAGGAAATTGCTTCGCGCGTATGTTCGGTCTGTGTGGACCCGCCTAATCACTTAATCCTCGAAAATCGTTAGATTACAAACCAATCATGATAAAAGCATACCAATGATGCCTGCACTTTCTAAGTGTGCGAAATAAACGCGTGCGTCATATATCATATAGAGCTCACCAAATAATTCGTTTTGCACGTTTTAACAGCCAAAATAGTCTTCAACGGAACCATTAAGAGAAATATAAGAGGAAAAAAGACAGTAATTTCCATTCAGCGGAACAATCCTGTTTAAAAATAGAACGGCTTTGTGCGAAATTGTGCCAGTGTACCGTAAGGGGTGTTCACTCTGCCTAGCGAGCCTGGTGGTCGCTTTTATACTTTAGATATACTAGCGTCTGCCGAGCGTCGGCGTCTAGTCAATTCTATGAGCCCACCCTAGCGTCTCCCAAGTGTCGGCGTCTAGTCAATTCTATGGGCCACCCCACACTAGCGTCTCCCGGGCGTCGGCGTCTAGTCAATTCTATGGGCCACCCAATACTTGCGTCTCCCGAGCGTCGGCGTCCATTCAACTCTATGGCTGCTGCTTAACGCAGCGTTGACGTATCTGCGCAGCGGCGCCATTTTCCATGGAGCCACCCCACACTAGTGACTCCCGAGCGTCGGCGTCTTATCAACTGTATGGCTGTTGCACGCTGCAACGTTGGCGCAACTGTGCAGCGACGTCAATTTCCATAGCGCTGACTAGACGCCGACACTCAAAAGACGCTAGTGTGGATGTCCACGGCAACGGCACGTTATACCGCCACGCTAAAGCAGGGGACTAACAGTATGAGATTGTTGGTAGCAGTGCTTTTCCTGTCCAATTAAGGGCTACCCCGCACTAGCGTCTTTTGAGCGTTGGCGTCTAGTCAGCGCTATGGAAAATGGCGTCGCCGCGCAGTTGACTAGACGCCGACGCTCAGGAGACGCTAGGGTGGCTCTTAGGGGTAGCCATGTAGTTTTAAAAGTTTTCCCAGTCATTCAAATATTGCATGTGCGATTGAGATGGAGCATAGACTATCTTTCTGGTTAACTCGATGCCATAACTCTGCAAGCTATAGCACAATACAACCTACCTACGCCTATTGTTCGTTAGCTCATACCACACAGATATTTACCTAAATGGCACAACACAAAGCTTGAACAGATCAAAGAAGTATACATTTTTCTCTTAGAATTCTAGATCTGTGATATTTTCAGTTACCTATCCATTTATTGCGGAGTTTCTTGCCAGTACCGTATTGAGATACCCTCCTACATTTTAGGTGCTACAATACAAAAAGTAATCACGGTCCATATCCCGGTCAATATAAGTCTAGTGAAACTAACCGTAAATCATTCTAAAACTGTTATTTTCTCTCATTACCTAAGTATTTTTGGTTTGTGTTATTTTACAGAAAAAGAACGGAATAATGTGAATTATTATATAAATTTAATTTAAATCGAACTCTATAGCCAAAAGAAAGCTTCATCTGATCTTAGGAAACATGACGTGTTTAGTGTTAGGAAACGACGAGCCAGTTTTAGATATATAGTTAAAACTACATTAATTTACATTAATTGGACTCCCCGCTTCTATTGATTAGTTTTTTAATGATATAATGATATAGGGAAACAAACGAGCAGACAAATGGCCTGATGGTAAGCAATTACCTTTTCCCATGGACACCTGCAGGGGTGCAAGTGTGTTGCCGGCCTTTAAGATGCTCCCATCTTGAAGGTTTGAAGGTCATATCGGTCCGGAATACCGCAAGCGACAGTTCATTCCACAGTTTAGCTGTGCGAGGCAGGAAGTTTCTGGAGAAACGCACAGTTGAGGAACTGTCAGCCATTGGTGAAGATGGGAATGTAAGATTTTTTTTCTAATAGTGTCTGTGCTTAAAGAGAAGAGTCGTGAAATGTATACATTCTACGGCTCTTCTTCCGTGCAGACTCTCGGTCCGATTTGGACTTCAAGATACGTCAAAAAAAATCAAACAAAAACGCCACTTGACACTGACGTGTCTAATGCATATCGTATCTTTAATAATTTTTTGAAGTATTTTAAAGTTCGAATCAGGCCGTTTAACTTAATATTTGTTCCATGTTACTATGTAACTAAGTCCACACAAAAAGAGGCAAAGAATGCATTGTCATACATAGATGCAAATGATGTGCATGTTGTCAAACAAAAAAGTGGGATGCTCTCACGACTGAGTCTTTATTACCATCGTAAGAAATTTCTAATTAATCATCTAATCACATTAATTGACATATTCACATTAATCATGCATAATTAATCTATGATTCATTATTAGCACTAATTTGTGAAATGTAATTCGGTAGGTTTTTTTTGTTAAATTAAACTGTGTCACGAAACCTGCTCTTTTGCATATCGATACTCATTAATTAATTATGATAATTACATGTATTTAAATCAGTTTTCTCAGTAAGGCCATGATATGCTTATTTTACTTAAAATTATGTAAATTCAACATCAGGCACGAATTTGTGTCAGTAAATAATTTTATAATTATACCGTCGTGATAGAAATCAGCTGGTAATAAGCACTGTCGAATATAGGTACATTATGTTGTACCTTAATTTGTAAAATAAAAGTGCAGATAAATTAATGTTTTAAAACTATGTTGGTAAACTGGAAGAGAGGGCACAGTCAAGTGTGCGATGGGATTACATAATCTTATCCCCCCATCTCCGTTCTGCCACCGTGGGACTAGACGCGAACTTGCGTTTCACCCTTACGTCGTTACTTTACCACTGATTCGCACTAAACGCTACGCATCCAGCTTTATCATGCGTACGGCTAAGGAGTGGAATTCACTTCCTGCAAATCTATTCCCAGTCCACTATAACTTGGACCTTTTTCAATCGAGAGTGAATAGACATCTTTTAGGTAAGCATGTTCCATCCTAGACTACATCGGCACTTTCTATCAGGTGAGATTGTGGTCAAATGCTTACCTTTCCGGAATAAAAAAAAAAAAAAAAAGGTCGTCGCCCATTGACGGGCTAAGGGGGCGCAGTTCATATGGCCGTTGGCTAAGGGGAGGGGGCATACATATAATTAGAAATTTTCTTCTCTAGGGGGCAGCTGCCCCCCAAAAAGCCAAATTCTGAAAGGACCACAAAATGAAAAAAAAAATGAAAACCTTATTGAACAGGTTCGACTGTAGTTTCCACAAGTTGAGGTGAGCTGTTAAATGTAGTGTCCTTGTAGGTCATTATTAGGATATCTAGTGCAGTCTAGGTGTGAAGGCCTGAAGGGCAAATGTAATAGCCACTAAAGTGGCACTTATCCAATAAAACTAGGTCTGTTAAATTGTGTCTTACTTATCATCATTCAATTGGTACCCCGGTACTTACTACTTAAAGAAAACCTGCTGTAGCTGGACTGTGGCAAAGAAAATTCATAAATTTGCCTTAGGATACTAAAATTAAGGTTGTGATATACACATAATTCAGTTATGATTGACTAAACGCAGACCGTACGCCGATCGGGTGTGAACTCTGTTGGATTATTACAAAAATAGCGTTAAGGTTTCTCTTTTGTACTTGGTAAAACTAAACTGTCTAGAAAGACGAATGTCTTTATATTGAAAAACGTATTTAACGACCTACCTTTTAAGGCTACCCCACATTAGCGTTTCCCGAGGGTCGGCGTCTCGTCAAGTCTATGGCTGCTGCGCGACGCAACGTTGGCGCCACTGCGCAGCGACGCTATTTTCCATAGCGCTGAGTAGACGCACGGAAGACGCTAGTATGGAATTGCCCTTAACTAAGTTCGCCCGATTGTGCTGCATCGTGTTTATTTTGACATCATCATCATATCAACCTACGTCCACTACTAGACATAAGCTTTCCACAAACCTTTACAGATATCTATAGGCAAAGTATAAACTGAAAGAGATATCAATACACTAAAGAAAAAGTGACCAAGTCCACCGGTGACCGAGGCGGGAATCGAACCTGCGTCTTCAGCTTATGCGGCTAACGTGCTGACCACTAGACCACCCGGCCACGGTGGTCGCCTTCCCAAAATCTCTGGTGTATACTATCTTTTAAAGGCTGGGCGCCTCTTACCAATTCTAAGGGCTCTTACGAGAAAAGTATGTCGTAAGGTGTCGTGCCTATGCCTTCAAAGGTACTATCCTTACAGTATGACTGTTCTAAAAATAGTTTAACGACGAAGTTATAAATCAGAAGCAAATTTAAAATAAAAGTGAAAAATACTCTAAGCCAGTATCGCTACAGGACATTTTGAGCTATAACTAAGTCAGACAGTGCTACAATACATCTACAAGTTCTAAGAATCGTGAGTCTCGATTCTACAGACATCACTACCGACCAATAGACGTGTTTACTAGCCATCACCTATTGTCGCTCATCGCTGACATCCGGACGATTGTAGTAAACACAAATGATGACTTCATTCACGACTGTGGAATCCCGAATCGTTTTGATATACCAACGTCTTGGTAATTTGGGAATTTTACGGGTAATAAGCCATTGGGGGTTTACGAGTAAAGTTTGATATTTCAAGATGTTCGATACATATCGAAAAACTTTTAAGTAGCATTCGGACCTTAAAAATTCTAGCACATGAATGACTAATATAGTGCGAAAAAGACGGGCAGTCTATCACGAGCGAGATTATACTACGCGTCTCGTTCTCGATGATAGATAACATGTAGTACTGTTAAGTATGTTTAAACTTCACAACGTTTAGAGATTTAAATTTGAAAAATATTCCCGCGCCCGACGCTATCACGTCTCGTGCGCCAGTGCCGGACGCCATATTGTTTTGTTGTGCAAATAACTTCTGACGTTCGAGAATTTCAATTAACTTGTAAAAGTGTTTATATCGTTAAAATCGTATTGTTATTGTATTGTAACAATGCCAAAAAAGAGGTCACGTTCGCGGTCAAAAGAACGAGATCGAGAAGATAGAAAAACTTCTAAAAAACTGAAATTAATGCAGGAACAAATTGATCAGCTTACAAAATGTATGTCGGAGTTCATACAAAGGCAAAAAAAGGAAAACAATACTCCAGGTAAGGAAAATAAAGGTGTTTCTATATAAAAGTTACTAAATATGAACGTTCTATTCGAACATCATATTTTGGGCAGCTCCACACGAGCATGCTCAGTTCTATGCGAACATGAGCTTGTTAGTTTTCCATTTCGAAATACAAGCATCATTTCTTTAAAAAAATATTGCTATAATCGGACAAAGTTCAACAAGAACTAGTCCGTTTTGTACAAAAAGTACTTAATTCTTTAAAATAATTGCGTCATTATAAGTGTAATGTCGTAATACGTATTATATATGTATCATACATATACCCATTTGTATTTTCATTTACAGATATTGTCGAGACTAATAAAGAAAATATACCAGAGATATCTAATAAAGACTCTGACAAATCTACAAATAATTTTAACTTGCTACTTTCTCCGTCATCTGACATGGATATTAATACACTTGAAGATAATATTCAAGAATCAATTCAAGATCCACAAGACTGGAATCAGGTCTTCCTAGAAATGATGGGGGAGGAATTACCTTCCTCTAATGCAATTACAAATATTGACGAGACTATCCAGAAACAGTGGACTCACTGGATCACAAAAGGTCTAACAGAGGAGACTCGAAAGGACCTTCTCAAAAAATATTCTAGAGAAGGGCCTCTTCGCACAGAAGCACCAAAGATAAACATGGAGATAGTGAGCCACTTAACAGAAATTGCTAAAAAGAGAGATCAGCACTTTACTGATACCCAAAACTGTGTTGGGACAGGCCTGATATCACTCGGGGCAGCAATATCAATGTTAATGGAAAATCCTGAAGAGGGAGTTGACCATATGCAACTTATGAAATATCTTTGGGACACTGGAAAAATTATGACAGACATATTTCATCAACACTCAGTTGCAAGAAAGTCTTTCATTACACCAAATCTTGATAAGGACATTAAATCTACCCTAGAATCAACAGATTCTGATGAGTGGCTGTATGGTATGAAACTAAATGAGCAAGTAAAAGATGCCAAAAATATTAAAAAGGCTTCAGCTTCACTTAAGACACCAGAAAAACCACCAGCCAAGAAGCCATACCAGCAACCCTATCAGCCCTACCAGGTAAACTGGAGAGGCCCACCTGCGAGAACCAGACAGGTGGGCTATTATCCACGGAGGCAATTCACCAATGTGAGGTACAAACCGAGGCCATTCCAGACGAAGCCTTCACAGAATCCAGGACGCTCCACAACACAAAGACAAAATCGGCCAGCATCGAAGAAGTAAAGGTAAATTATACTGCAGGTAGACTGCAACATTTTGTGGAAATATGGAAAACTATTACAGCTGATGACTTCGTTATAAATTGTATTAGAGGTTATAGTATAATTTTCAAATACAAACCTTTTCAATTCCGAGAGCCAACTCCCAGCTGGCCTCCGGGTGAATTTAAAAAGATTGAAATGGAAATTTCCACACTTCTATCTAAAGGGGCTATTGAAATATGTTCAGATTGCGAGGGACAATTTGTGTCATCCTACTTTCTAGTTGAAAAACCAGATGGGTCTAATAGATTTATTATTAATTTGCAAAAATTAAATGAGTTCATAGAAACGTCTCATTTTAAAATGGAGGACCTTAGAGCAGCTAGAGACTTAATTTCTCCAAATATGTATATGGCAACATTAGACTTGAAAGATGCCTATTTTTTAGTCCCAATGTGTAAAAATAGTAGGAAATATTTAAGATTTAGGTTCGATGGCATTTTATATCAATTCACATGTCTCCCATTCGGGTTATCAACCAGTCCTTATATTTTTACCAAGATCATGAAACCCGTTATGAATAATATACGCTTAAATGGCTGGTTGTCATTAGTTTACTTAGATGATTTACTGTGCATTAGTGATACATATGAATGCTGTAAAAATAATGTAAAAAATATTATTATATTTTTAGAAAAACTAGGTTTTATTATAAATTATAAGAAAAGCCACATCAACCCAAGTAAAAGATGCAAATACCTTGGTTTCTTTTTAGACTCAGAAAAATACTCTGTTGATTTACCAGATGACAAGAAAAAACAAATTATAAATTTCATAAACCATTTTAAAGTAGGAAAACAGTATAAAATCCGCCTTTTTGCGCAACTACTAGGAGTTTTAGTTGCAGCATCACATGCAGTTCAATACAGTAAAGTATATTGTAAAAGACTCGAGAGAGCGAAATGGCTAGCGTTAACTGTAAATAATGATGATTTTGAAAGTTACATGAAAATTGCTGATTATGTAAAAGAAGATCTTGCTTGGTGGCATATAAATGTATTGACTGGCTCTAACCCCATACGCACAAAGAAATACAAAATTATTATTTCCTCAGATGCATCTAGATCAGGTTGGGGCGCAGAATCCAATTCAATAACTACCCGTGGATTCTGGAACCAGGATGATAAAAAATTTCACATAAATTATCTTGAGCTCCTAGCTGCCTTTTTCGGATTAAAATGTTTTGCCTCTAAACTCAGTAACTGTGAAATTCTAATGCGTATAGACAATACTACAGCTATTGCTTACATTAATAAGGCCGGAGGAGTAAAATTTCCACATTTGAGTGAATTAGCCCGTAAAATATGGCAGTATTGTGAAAGCAGAAAAATATGGATAGTAGCTTCATACATTGCGTCAAAAGAAAATGTCGACGCAGATACTGCTTCTCGTGATACCAACTTAGATACAGAATGGGAGCTAGCGGGCAAATATTTTAAGCAAATTGTAAAAAAAAATTTGGTACCTGTAGTATTGATCTGTTCGCATCTAGAATTAATACCAAGTGCAAAACATTTTGCTCCCGTTACCCTGACCCAGAAGCATCAGTAGTAGATGCTTTTACGATTTCGTGGGAAAAAGAACATTTCTACGCCTTTCCCCCTTTTGCTGTAATATTGCCAGTATTGAGAAAGATAATTAACGATGAAGCAACAGGGATAGTAGTTGTACCAAATTGGCCCACGCAAGCGTGGTACCCGATGTTTACATCACTTTTATGTGAATCTCCCATAATATTGGAACCTTCTACTGACCTACTACTTTCTCCTTGCAGGAGCAGAATACATCCTTTATCACACAAACTTTCTCTAGTGGTAGGGAAATTATCAGGGAGGCGTACCTGAAAAAAGGAGTTCCCGAGATGTCGGTTGATTTTATTATAGACTCAATAGCACAGTCCACCCTTAAGCAATATGAAGGATGTCTCAAAAGATGGATACATTTTGCTACAAGTAAGAAATACGACATATTTGATCCTACCAGTGCTAATGTTATAGAGTTTTTGACAATGAGATTTAATGAGAATGCAAGTTATGGTACATTAAATTCTTCAAGATCAGCAATCTCACTTATAGCAAAAAGAGACATATCTAATGATGCCATCATATCCAGATTTTTTAAGGGCATTTTCAGGAGACGTCCTTCTGCACCTAAATACTCAGAAACATGGAATATCGAGCAAGTTTTAGAATATATTGAAAGCCAAGATAATTTAGAGAATCTAAACCTAAAAATTATCTCTGAGATTGCGACCACACTATTAGTTCTGGTTACAGCCCATAGGTTACAAACAATAGCCTTGATTAATATAGATGAGATAAATATGAGTTCATCAGGGCTCCAAATAAAAATACCTGATAGGATAAAGACATCAAAACTTGGTAAAAATCAACCCACACTCATGATTCCATTCTTCAGAGAACGACCAAAAGTTTGTGTTGCGACCATAATCCTTCATTATTTAAAAATAACAGAAACAATTAGAGCAGGAAATAAGAGACTATTTCTATCATCGGTGAAGCCTCACAATCCAATCAGTCCACAGACAATTGGTCATTGGATCAAATCCTTACTTAGTAAGGCTGGCATTGATACTGAAAAGTTTAGTGCATATAGTACTAAACATGCCTCTGTGTCTACTGCCTATAGGAAAGGTATTGACATTGATACAATTAGAAGAACTGCAGGCTGGACAGAGGGGTCAACTACATTCGCACGTTTTTATAACAGACCAATTATAGAAACAAATAATAAGTTCGCTATTAGTATTTTAACTAAAGATAATTAAGACTATGTTAATTATATGCATGTCATATAAATATTATAATTGTTCTTTTTTGTTGATTATGAAAAATTAATAAATACTGTGCTAAATTTGTATAATATTTGTATCATTTAATTTTAAATGTTACTTAAAGAATACAAATATTTTTAAACGTATCACAGACTCTAAAAATCTACATGTTATCTATCATCGAGAACGAGACGCGTAGTATAATTGCTCGATCAAACGAGCCCGCCGAAGGCGGGCGAAGTTCGATCGAAATTATACGAAGCGTCTCGTTCGAAGATGATCACTTCCCACCCATAAAAAAGAAAGTTGCATTTCAAATGGACACCTTAATAAAAAGTGAAACCCATCCCAGTAATCATCTTACACGAAACTGTGATATCGCGTAATTACTCTAAAATATATGGCGTCCGGCACTGGCGCACGAGACGTGATAGCGTCGGGCGCGGGAATATTTTTCAAATTTAAATCTCTAAACGTTGTGAAGTTTAAACATACTTAACAGTACTACATGTTATCTATCATCTTCGAACGAGACGCTTCGTATAATTTCGATCGAACTTCGCCCGCCTTCGGCGGGCTCGTTTGATCGAGCAATAATATGAGGAAGAACGAGATCCGCCTTAGAACCAGTAAAAGGACGGGAACTGTACGGGTCCTGACCAGATATATCTGAATGACCCTTCCTGCTTACCGGTAAACACTTACGACGATTGGTAATACCTTGTTAAGATGTATTAAGGCCTTCGGTCCATACAACCAGTGAATAATATGAATGATCTAAAATGATTTTTAGCTCAACGCGGTGGCTGCCTAATTTCTCATTAGCGAGAAGGATCAAGCAAATTCAAAAGGCAATTTTAGCGTTCTACATATATGGTTCAAATTTATGTATTAGAAAAAATATTTTTTGTGCATGTATCTAGGTTTGCACGACGAATCTGAAATGTATGGTAAGATCCGTGGATCCGGATCCAGTTTCTGGATTGCAAACCCTAGCACTGATTGACTAGCACGTTATTATTTCGTGGATTAGCAAAGCAAACTATGTATCCCATTTGGAGGTGTGCTACATTAAGTCTTTCTGTGTGGCTCGGCCTTATATACGAAAAAAATGTCGCCAAAACCAAATGTCCTTCAAAAAATTAAAAGAAGCCATAAATTTAATCATTAAGTAATAAAAGGACGATTTGTTACCGCTGCCATATCTGGCTTATCCGGACGGAGCCAAGAATAACTTTTGCATGTGCACTTTAGCTTACATTATCGTTGTTTACATTAATTTCAGATTAAGAGCACGTTAAGTAACAATGTAACAAAATGCGAATTGACCTTAATCTAAATCGAGTGCTTCATTAATAATGATAATTATGGTATTGTATTTTTATTGTACATTACGAGGGCCACCTCTCACTAGCGTCTCCCGAGCGTCAGCGTCTAGTCAACTCTATGGTTGCTGCTCGACGCAACGTGGGCGCAACTGCGCAGTGACGCCATTTTCCATAGCGCTAACTAGACGCAGACGCTCAAAAGACGCATTTGGGGTCGCCCTTACTACAACGGATAAATAGTGGATAGGGGATTGTCGGCCGAAGCCGATTACTAGCCGTTTCGTAACCTGTAAATGTTGTATGAAATTCCATTACTGGCGCCAACTTTTATTTTTTGGTCGATTTGTTTTTGGTTAATTATTAATTTGGTAGGATTTGGTAGGTAAAGTAAGATGAAAAACTTACTTATGTAAATGTCCATTGAGTAACGAAAATTCCATTACATTGCTTCCTGAATTATTGTATATGGAAAAATAAAAGTCATCTATTTTTTATAAAATCTATGAAAATGTGTTCGTTACAGCCTAAAGTACCCTTTGATTATGTGGTCATATAAACATACACGCTGTATAAGTATATACCTACTACTTAATATAAAAATATTCACGTATGTACGCAGCGCTGTCACTGGAATTCGTCGTCCGAATTTGTCTTACCTGAAAAGATTAAAACAAATGTTAGGAAGGAAAACCTACAATAACACAACTTATTAAAAAAACTTGTTTAAAATAAATAAGTACTAAACAGGCCAAAACATTATCATAATAAGGCCAAGAAATACGGATTTGACATCTGTCTGATAATATACACAGGTAATAAAATATCCAGGGTGGGGCCTAATTCGACGACACATAGCATTAATATTTGGGTGGATCAACTTTTTTTGGTGTCAGCCAGGCGATAATAGCAGAAAGTAAATGTGATACAACGTTCTAGTAATATGCCAAGAAGATGACCCATAATTTTTTCAGAGTGACCCAGAAGACAAAAAAAATTATGCGTGGAGTCCCTCCGTGCGGAAGAAGTGAAACTTCGTAATGTGGAGATGTAAATAATCCTCTAAAATACATATGGTTTATATATATTAAGAGGTAAGTGATACGAAGTTCTCCGGGTCATCTAGTAATGAATATTATAAATTAAAATACGGAGGGACTCCACGCACATTTTTTGTTTTTAATTCAGATTTATAAAATAGACTTAATAATACATATATTTAAATATATATATTCTAAAATTCCTAAATAATAGAAAATATACAAAGAAAATATACAAAAAGTCAGGTTCCACCAAGATTTGACCTCGGATCGCTGGATTCAGAGTCCAGAGTGCTAACCATTACACCATGGAACCGGCTGAGCTAATCGACGAATTTACTCATCACAAACTCTTACTACTTTATGTTACCGATTATAGCGTTAAACGTTTAACGCAACCTTGTACTAGTACTACTTGTAAAAGCAATGTACGGCGAATGGTCACTGTCAGCTGACAGGTAACAATTGTCAGCGTGATGAACCAGGGGCGTTGTTCCTTGTACCTATTTAAAAGTTTATATTTTCAAGTGCTTTGCTCGGAAAATAAATAAAAACTCTAAAATGCGCGTTTTCCCAGAGATAAGATCTAGCTTGGTCGATTTTCCCGCCGACAACCCCCATATATGGCAAAATACCCCCATATATTGCTATAGCAAATTTCACCGAATTCAGTCGCATTCAATCCGGCTAATCGTTGAACCGCCGCATTTCAAAACGACTGAAACATATATACAAGAATTGCTCGTTTAAAGGTACAAGATTACATATATGCCTGAAAAGAAACTGAATGAATGTATTCGACATGAAAAAGTAATTCGTAATTTCAGTGAAAATGTGTGGAACCAAACACGATAACCGATCACGTGTTGCAGCACAAGTTATACCTACTCGCTTTTACCGTCCCTTATTGCCTATAGTAGGGGCATACCAAGCTGGCGACCGGGGTCATGTCTCTATCTCTCTCCCTCTACCTACGGCCACACGAGCGTGAATGAGAGGTTTTACAACCTCGGTCGTCGTCAGTTCGCTTTGCGTCTATAGGCGATAGAGCTCAAAATTAAAGCGAAGCGGTTACGTAAACTCACACGTTGGACTGGAATTCGATATGCCACATTTAATGGCTATTATTTTGTGTTAAGGAGAGAAATTATTAAACTATACATTGGCAGTCGCTATCGTAAAAACTAGTGCCCACGCCAATTCTGGGGATTAGCTGTCAAGCGGACTCCAGGCTCCCAGGAGCCGTGGCAAAAATTTCTGTTGGCTGTTTGAACGGTAGACCTCGAGAACTCCAATTTTTTTTCCTAGCCTGTTGAATGTCCCAATGCTGGGCAAAGGTGTCTCCCCTTGATTTCCACGACTCCCAATTTGGTGTTTCCTCCGGCCATTTGTTCAGGAAGCTGTCCAGGCCCTTTTGGGCCTGCCCCGTCCACGTCCCGCTACCGGTACCCACGTAGTGGCTATGCTAGCCCACCTCTCCGGATGCATGCGGTAGACGTGACCGTGCCAGTCCCATTTGAACTGAACTCCAATGCATCTTTTTTATATAAGTAGCGTTATTTTGTGTCCCATTCCCACTGCTGGGCAAAGACCTCCCCTTTCTTCCGCGAATAAATAAATAAATTCAATTATTTCGACCAACTTAGGATCATATCACATTACGTTAGTATATAACACTAAATTATTATAATGATAGTTAAACTAATTTAATCGTACTTATTACGTTACGTAGATGAAAGTGGTGGACCCGCGAGAAATCACATTTTCATTTAAACGTAGTCATTATTCGAACGATACGATTATTTATTTTTCTTCTATTTACGCAAGTGTTTGATACTTAGTTTCAATACTTGTCAGTGAATAATATTAACTAGTTAATATCATGTGTTAAGGCTGACCCTGAAGTAAGTTTCAAAGTCACCAAATCGAGGTTACAGTTTCAGTTTATGAAATAAACAATTAAACATTTTTTTGTAAAAAAATCATTCTTGATACAAGCTTTTCTCCCCGACTGTACTTTTCGTTCCACAGGCAACTAATACTCATTTAGACAATTCTAAAAACCCCAAACACAATTATTTGCGTTTTTTCATCACATCAGAGTTCCCATGGCCACCTCCTGTCTCCATTATCAGATCAGCTCGATAGTACCATAATATTGTATTGTCACCCGACTTGCATACGTATGCACAATTTCAGCTCAATCGAAATCCGGGAAAAGGGTCAAATTTAGCTTCCAAGAGTTCCAAGGTTTGACCCACACATACATACATAGTATGTATTACATACTAACAGGGCAAGTTAAATAAGTAATAAAAGCTGGTAAAAATAGATCGAGTAGAAATTGTGCATGTAAAACTTCCCCTTAAATGTTTCTCGAATATTTATGTCAATGTGTCAAATGTCAAATTTCATGTAGAATTGAATTGAACGTAGTTTTAAAATGAGAGCAAATGAATAATGTATTAAAATCATGAAGAATGTATTCAAATCTGTAAATAACGCATAACAGCAAAGCACTAATGGAATTCGCCACTATCCGCGCGACTTGATATAATTAACTCGAGTCTCGGCAAGGTGTGCTAGCCGTGAATTTCAGAGCCATCTCCACACTAGCGTCTCCCGAGCGTCAGCGTCTAGTCAACTCTATGGCTGCTGCCCGACGCAAAGCCCATCCATGTTCCATAGCGCTGCGCTGACTAGACGCCGACGCTCAAAAGACGCTAGTGTGGGGTGCCCTCAAAGTAAAAGTAAAAGAAACAAACTTCTGCTTTTTGATTTTAAAATTGTAATTTAAATGTCGGTTACAGTAAGTAATGTAATGTAACATCAACACAAAAACAGAAATAGTATTTTGCGCGTTAATGCAAAAACAGGAACGGTGTTTTGCGCGGTAGTACAAAAACAGCACAGGAAAACCGCGTTTTCCTTGTTCCAATAAGCATAAGAATATTAAGGATAAAGGAATCCTTAGCAACGAGCGAATATTCTGTGAATATGAAAAAACGTTTAACCATTTGCAAACATATATCAGATTACAAAGAACTTTTTTTTGGAGTAAAAAAAAAGTCTAAATGCCTTAATGTGTGTGACACCCGCAGACGCTCCGGCTGTGGAATGAGCTCCCTGCCGAGGTTTTCCCTAGGGTTACGAGTATACAGTATGGGGTTCTTCAAAATAGGAGTGTATAGGTTTTTAAAGGGTCGGCAACGCGCATGTAACACCTCTGGAGTTGCAAGCGTCCATAGGCTACGGTGACTGCTTACCATTAGGCGGGCCATATGCTTATTTGCCACCGACGTGATATAAAGAAAATTGGAAATACATGTAGGTTAATAGAATAGATCTGAGATATAGTGTGAAAAAAATCCTGTAAGATACCTGTAGAACATATTTCGATACCCTCGTCTTGCGATACGTATGGGAACCGACGTTTTGATTTATGTTTACTATTTAAATACTTACATCGGAATAGATGTTCAGTTTCTAAATATTGAAAACCCATTTTTTGACGTGATAACGTCTTATAAATCGATGAACACCGGTAGCATGCACGAAAAAGTGTCATGTTGTGGACAGATCTCCATGGTAACGTTGTGGAGAGATTTCCATGGTAACTTTACGGTAACGTTGTGAACAGATCTCCATGGTAACGTTATGGACAGATCTCCATGGTAACTTTACGGTAACGTTGTGGACATATCTCCATGGTAACTCCTTCTTTGTATTATGCAAAATAATGATAATTCAGTGATAATAATTCAGTTTAATTCATAAATAAAAGTATGCCATTTTTCATCAATGTTTTCTTATGACGTTACCACACAAAATTATCTTCCGTAAACCAACTTTACAGACAACCATTTTTTTTCTGCTACATTTTCAACGATTATTTTTAAAGTTTATAAACAGTATCATCCCATTTTACTGCGTCGCTCAGATGTAGGACGCACCATAAGGCCGCGAACTGGCTGGATGGCCTAGATTTGCCGCTCGTCGCGTGCGTGCAGTCCACGGCCTTATATTCGCGTTGACATAGATTAGCTAATCGTAGGGTAGGGTCAATAGAACAGGCAATGTCATGGCCATGTTTAATGTGTGCGTATCATCTGTGAGCGAAAAACTTATTTACTTATTTAAATCGCTAAGCTCTAATTTATGACTTAAACTCACTGTGGTGCAACTTTGCCTTAGTGTAACGACATAGAATACAAGTTGTTTATTTAGTTAGCTGCAATAATTTTTGGGTTGAATATAGATTATACTGAGCAAATTTTAGTATGGGATTAAACCCGAAATCGCGAAAAAAATATTGTGTTTCATACATTTTGGCTGTCTGATCTTGACATTGTCTATGGGAGAGTAAAATTTTGTTCGCGATTTAGGGGTGCGTCCATATTAAAACTTGCTCAGTATGACCTATATATTCAGCCCGTAAATTCTTGCAGGTGTCTAAATAAACATCCTGTATTCTATGCCGTTACACTAAGGCAAAGTTGCACCACAGTGAGTTTAAGTCATAAATTAGAGCTTAAGCGATTTAAATAAGTAAATAAGTTTCCTACAGATGCGTTTCTCTCCAAGCTAATATGTTCGTTACATATGTAAAAAACGCTCACAGATGATACGCACACATTAAACATGGCCATGACATAGCTTTAATTTGTGACCTAAACTTTGCAACTTTGCCTTAGTCTTGTAACAGAAAAACTATTACCTATTTTTTTATTTGGAAAGTTTACTGATTTATTTTCCAACCACACAGCGTCCACACATCATCTGGGGGCACGGCCGTGCCCCCGCCAAGACGATACAAAGGGCAAAAGGCAGTGCCTATCTTTTCTCGGCACGTTTCGTCGTATTTTGTTTGATCTTATACATTTGTGTCTGGTGTGGACGCCCCATAACATTTGCGTTTACATCATAGATATAAGAAGTAAGGAGATTTATAACGAAGCATAATTTCAACGAGTCTCGCTGTCTCCAACTGTCCCCCACCACATCATTAAAGGCGTGGCCAGACAACCAACTCACGCGCTGTGATTGGCCAAACCGCGCGGTGTAGGAGCCTAGAGCGGCGGCACTAGAGTGAGGACAATTCGATAGAGCTATCGATATTTTACATGTTCTGAACATGAGTAACATGACCTTAGAGTTTTGACATTTTTGTTTTAAGTAATAATTGCCATAGACTTAATTTATATTCCTTTAAATTTTTGACCTTATTTACGAGCTAAGAATTTTAAGGTACGTGTAAGGTATATTAGTTGATCCATAAATTCTCTCACAAAGGTTTTTACTGATAAAATGTAATACAAAGCTTTTAATTTAAAAAAAAACATGTACCATGATGCGAAAGCTTGTTTATGCTTAACTAATCAAATTGGTTTAAATTTTAGTCATTATTTTATGTAATGTTTGTTTAAATTGTTTACTTTGGGATTGTCGTTAGACGTGAGCGCTTCATTAAAAAAATAGTTTCAGTTTATTATAGCATATTTCGTCACCAATTGAAAGCAATTCCAGCATGTTACATAGAGTTATGAAGAACTGCGAAAGCAAGTTATAGTAAATTATATTGTAAGTATAATGCACCATTAAATAAGCTTTTAAATCATATGTACGAATAATAAGGAAAGAGTAATCATAATTATCAGTAAAAATCTTTCTGATAGAACTTTTGGATCGACTAAGTATAACAATATACTATTATTTTAAGCATATTTATATTCTATCGTTATATAAATGAGGTGAAGTGTAACTGGAAACATTTTTCTTGAAAATGATCCAAACAAATAACACTTTTCTCGCTCGTATACCAGTTAGGGCCCTCTACCTGTAGCATCTATCCATTTTTTTTAATACTGGAATTTTTCGGGAAACTGAAAAAAATTGCAATCATGAACATATTTGATTATACCTAGTGCAGTTATTCGAATCGTTGCTAAGAACCTGAATAAAATATACTTATAGGTATAAACTATAATGTTATAAATAAATTGTACTTAATTAAATCAGTTTATTTTTTGGCTTACCTATTCGATTTTCAATCCAAATTAATAAGTATTAAATTAAACATTAGGTGCATATAAAATAATTGTAAAATTTTACTTGAAAAATAATTACTTTCATTCACACTATATCCAAACATTTTTATCGATAACGCTCAAAGATCAATTATATGCACGAGCACCACTCTACTTCGCGGCGTCAATGAAGGGAGCGGTTGGCGGTCGTACCAAGAAACAATAATGCCCCTGTGAATATCGTTAGCGGTTTAATGCATTGCGCCGTTGCTATGGACACTACAAATAGTTTTCCATGCCAAAGCGTCAATGTAGGATGCATAGATAAATTGGCACGCGTTTGTATGACAACATGGTCTGACTCAGAAAAATCATATGTCACTGGATTTATTTGTCAAAAAGTGTGGTTTTATTGACTAATACGTGAAAAAAAATGTGGTATGTAACTCCATGATCCTTATAGTTTTTGGATGCACTCCTATTTCGACACAAAATAACGCTATAATTCGGCATTTCAATAAAATTGACGCGCACATTGTTCAATGACAGCTAATTTGCTACTGTCTTACGGCGGGCCGGTATGGCCACGATGTGGCCATGTCGCGGCGACACGCGCCACGCCTCCGTCAGCCATCTAGTACTTTCTATGATCTGAGGTTTACATAGATTAGCTAACCTTAAGGTCAGCCGAACAGCCAATGTCACGGCCGCCTTTAATGTGTGCGTGTCATGTGCGTTATTTACATACAGTGTTGCCAGCTCGTGTGGTCGTATTTACGTAATTTTTGAGGAGTTTTCATGTTATGGTGCCTCCTATGGGAGGTCGGCGATCATAATGAGTTCTTGGTACTGGTTCAATCCCTAATATTTTAATATTTTTACTCCATGTTGTTCTAGGTCTTCCGTTTGAGGAGTATGCGCAGTTAAAATGTATTGTCAATTAGAAATGAAATAATTAACAAAGAACGAAAAAATACAATTCTCGTTGCCATAAAAAAACCGGTTTCCTGACTCAAAACAGTAAAATTTACTGTTATGTTCGATATGCTCATATGGAATGGAACTGTTTAAAACATTGAACGTTAATGCAATTTCAATTGTTTTAAATGGGTTTTTTTCTCAGTGCTGGCAGCAATGTTTACATAACTGAATACGCACGCGTGAATACGCACCTAGATTTAACTAAGACTACATAGTAAACTTATTTAGTTTGGACCCATTAAGCACTTATTCATGATAGAACTCTTTTATTTTGATGAATAAAGCAAGCATTTCTAAGGCGGAGCGTTAAAAAAACATAATTTTAGCACGTGTGTCTGGTAATATGAACGCGCCGTCGCGAGGGATTTTACCTTTTAATTTTAATCACTCTGAATACACTTCTTTTTTAAATTTTCCTCGTCTATTCCCTGGGCTATATTATCTAAATATTTTATACAAAAATAATACAGCTATGGTATGCAGGGTATACAATTAAACATAAGTAAATAAAAATTAGACATTTTTTCGTGATTATTTTCTACCGAGTCAACTTTATCCTTTGAAGGTTTTGGTTGGGTTAGGGCTCCACAACCATCTTTGAAGACGTCCTACAGCAGAAGGAAATGGCGGAAAAATTGGCCCAGAATAACCACTTGAGTCAACCGCATCCTCGCACCCGAGTAATTACATTTTTCCCCTCAACAAAGAAAGGGTTTAGAGGTAGGTACGGTAGATTCCTGCCGTTATTTCCCGACTAATATTATCTTCAAACCTTATAAGGGCATACTTCCATTTTAAACCGGCAACGCACTTATAACCTCTCTGTTGTTTCGTCTTGGTCTGCTCGTTTGCCTATATCATAAAAAACCTGCCAAGTGCGAGTCGGACTCGCGCTAGAAGGATTCCATTACGCAAAAAACGGCAAAAAAAACACGTTTGTTGTATTCCCCACTTAATTTTATTGTATTCTGTTTTTAGTATTTGTTGTTATAGCGGCAACATAAATAGCACCTGTGAAAATTTCAACTAGATAGCTATCACGGTTCATGAGATACCGCCTGGTGACAGACAGACAGACATACGGCAGGCAGACGACAGACAGACGGCAGGCAGACGGCAGACAGACAGACAGACAGACAGACAGACAGACAGACAGACAGACAGACAGACAGACAGACAGACAGACAGACAGACAGACAGACAGACGGCAGACAAACGGCAGACAGACAGACAGATGGACAGACAGAGAGACTGCCAGTAGAGTCCCTTTTGGTACGGAATCCTAAAAAGGTACCTACTTTTGAAGCGTTGACATTGTGAAATGAAAGTTCACGCGCAATTACAAACAACAATGTATCCATAAAATTTAATTCAACAACTAAAGACAAGTTTGAAACATGTCAAAACTATATTATTCCCATTTTATTGTCAATCAAAACAGCGGTAAAATGTTTAAAGTTCTTTAAGAAGGTATAATTTATATAGACAACCGTCCTCGACATTTTGCCGTAATGCATATTTCAGAACAACCGGATCTGAGATCGGTCATTTAAATACAGAGACGAGAGTAAAATGTAGACTGTTGCTTGGTTTTTTTTTATGATATGGGCGGCAAACGAGTAGACGAATCGCCGGATGGTAAGTCATTACCGTCGCCCATGGACACCGCTTTTCTTGATGGTTTGAAGGTCGTATCTTCCGCGGAACGTACACTATTATATACTACTTGCATGCCCGGAACTCAGCGCAATATGGATCTACGAATTAGCTGTAAAGATTTATGGCGCCAACTAAAACCTTGAACTTAGTAAAAAATGTAGCTAGAGTAAGAAAGCAATATAGGTAAATATTAAAATGATTTATTGATCGTGAAGTTATATGTCGATTTGATTATATTTAGGTTTAGATTTAAAGAACTTTATTTCTCAAAGAAATTTACATTTCGCTTAATGAGAAAAATTACATAGAATACGAGTATATTTATCTCTAAAAAACTAATATTAAGTACATATGTGTATTAAGTAAGGCAATTATTATAGCTACATGTATATGCAACACAAGTTTAAGTGGGTATTTAGCAAATCGCAAAAGTTAACTTGAATATTTAGATGACCACTGTTGCTAATCACTTTGACGCAAATGCTATGGTGTGTTACTTTCAACCTTATATATTTACATAACGTCTATGTCTATTCTTTAACAAATCATTACAATTGAAACTTATATAAATTATTAATATACACATACATAAAACTATCTAACCTAATACCCGTTCCGTGTCATGTCCGTTCCAAAAGTCCCCATCACGCTCGCAGCGTTGCCCCGCGGTTTGGCGATGGAGACTTGTTGGACAAGCCTCTTGGCGTTACAAGCATAAAATAGTACAATCTCACTTTGATATCTTAGATAGCTTTCGCTTTTGCAGGATTGAAAATACCTAGGTTTAAAGCTGCGTTCTGAACCCCTAGTGTAAATTTATTCGATAGCATGTCGTGACGTACGCGTTTGCGTTAAGTCTCATTTTGTATAGGATTTTGAGTTTCCAAAACGTCTCGCTTGGCACGCTGTTTCTAAATCTCATACAAAATGACACTTAATGCAAACGCGTACATCACGTTTCGCTATCGAATAAATTTACACAAGGGGTACAGATCTCACAAATGTACCGCTCGCGCACACGCACGGCGTATGGCGCACGCAAATATCGCGACTTGGTACAACGCCAGTCTGTAATCAACACGTCTCTGGTGAAATCAGTTATGTAACGTTCAGTAAAACGTCCGGTCACTTAAACGTTATCGTACAATTTTATTCGCCCACATTCGAATACGAGCGATAAGAGTATATTAGTACTACTATGCGTAGGAATATATGTATGTATTCGCGATCGTGAGCCTTGTTACCGAGTCATAAGGTCCACTATGCTGCTGTTTGTAGCAATTGTAGCGAGTATGCACTTCACGTTAATATAATATGATTGACGCAAATTCGAAAAAACTGGGAGTTTATCTGTAAATCAATGATAAATATTACGTTCAAGCGTTATAGACCAGCGGCCCTACCGCGAACCACGTTCGACGTGTTGCCTCTCTGTCGCACTTGTAAATTCGTACGTAAGAGTGACAGGGAGGCAATACGCCAACACCAATCGTTTACGCTCCGCAACTGTCATTGTCACACTAATATGGAAGAGTCAAAGAGAGAGATGATTACGCTACACTACGGAGCGTTAATACCTTATTCTTTGGTTTATACCTTCTTTGACACAGTTAACTACCCAAACCTACACCTTATTGCAATGGCTTAAGAACTACCAATGCACAGTTGCGGATCGCTATTGTGACTCGCTCGGCATTTTGCTGGGCCGAGTACGGCGAGGCGAGTACTCTTCACAAAGTACACACGAACCGAGCACTCGGCCGAGCTAGGGCACTCTCTCGCCACTGTACTCGGTACGTGGGATCAAAGAGATGACATACAAGCTTGAACCCAAGTTAGTGCTTCTGGGCATTTTCCGCAAATCGACAACCATTGTGCTTGTTTTGCGTGAATCGAAGTAGCGCTACTCTAACCACCCCAGCTCCTCTACGAAGCCTAGCAAAGCTTTCAGGTTGCTAACTGCCTCCTTTAGTGCGCACGGAGTCCCTAGGTATTTGTTCCTGTATACTTCTACCTGTTTGCAGTCTAGGAGGATGTGTTTTGTTGTTTCCTCTTCTTCCATGCACGCTCTGCACATGGGGCTGTCTGTTTTACCCATATTGTGTAGGTGTTTGTTCAGTGTTATGTCCTGTAATTAATTTTGAACTATAAATGTCCGTGGACGTACCATCGTTGACACATAAAACTGACCAAACATAAGCCTTATTTCAACGAAATAAGTTCTTAATTAAAGCAGGTTTTGTACGGCTTCATCACTCGTATTTGGCAAACAATTTCAGCTTCAGAAGGTTGTTATTGTATAGTATCCGGTTTACAGTTTTTGTTCCGTTTCGAATTATCGCCTTTGGATATTTGATAATGGGAAATATTGGGAATTTTCTTGTCCATTTTGTGATATTGTTTCAAATAACTTGAAGTCTTGAGCTTTGCCGAATACAAACGTAGCTTCGTTCTCATTTTGAAACTCCGTGTTGGATTGTAATAAAACTGCACATACAATGTCATGAGGTAAATCTATGCCTGTAATTAGTTTATATAGCTCCAGCTTACAAAACGAAAAAGAGCAAAAACAATTTTTGTATGAAAAACTTAAATTCGCAGTATTTTTTTAACTAAGGTATCTGAAACTAATTAAAGGCATAGATATCTATGCCTTTAATTTTATCCTATTTTAAGAGGCTGTCAATACCTAAAGCGCGCACACTGTCTATTTGTATCGGAGTAAATGAGATAGCACTGTCGCATGTTACTGGGCCTGGGCAAGGGAATAATAAGAAAAATATTTAAATAAAAAAAAGTGGATTATTAGTGTAATATTTTACTCAACCACGGTTTAGATATAAATGTTTTGAAATTGTGATTTTAATTGCAGACCCATAAGTCAAAACAATAAAGACATAAAACCGTTTAATTGTGATTTTAAGACCAATCTTTGCAATTATTTTCTATCGAGCCGATTTCGTTCAATCATGTATCGAGTACAACCACGGTCTTTGAAATATAATTAATATGAACATATATTTTTCTTACTTGACTAAAACAAATAGTCTTTCTTAAAAAACTGTTTAAGTAACATCAATTTCAAGGACATTGGGTGTAGACAGCCTCTTAAGTACAAAGTTTCAGAGCAATCTAGCTAGTCGTTTAAAAATGAGAGCGTAACTACGTTTGTATATAGAGCCGAGCTTGCTGCGGATTCTCAAGCTGATAACATTAAAGGTGTGTTAAGTCCACTTTGTTCGATGTATTCCCATTTGTCCCCGCCAAACACAGATGGGAATAAGTGCATTCATATGAATCATTCTCATTTGACCCATCAACATCGTGAGGAAACCGGACTTAATCCCAATAAGGCCTAGTCCCTCTGGGTTGGAAGGTCAGATGGCAGTCGATTTCATAAAAACTAGTGCGTAGGCAAATTCTGGTGATTAGTTGTCAAGCGGACCCCAGGCTTCCTTGAGCAGTTGCAAAAATGCCGGGAAAACGCGAGGAAGAAACTTAGCGAGGCAGGAAGTTTCTAGAGAAACGCAAAGCGCAGTGTGTGTATTTCTTGAAGGTTTGAAGGTCGTACCGGTCCGAAAATCAATCCACAGTTATTTCATTACATATCGTACAGATTTATGACATTAATCGGGTCAATAATACTTCTATGACGTCACAACGCGTTAGAAGCCTTACTGGGATTTTCCTGTTACATAACGGACGTTCAACCATCTTGAATAATGCCCTCGTAACCAAGCCAATGCCATAAATATGTCCACGATAATGCACCTCACTGCATCGACGTAAGGAAGTATGTGTACATATAATTGACACTGACCTTGCAAGTTTCATTAGGTGAGGAAGATAATGTCGTAAGTAAAAGAAGCCAGGTAGAGGAATGTAACTTAGACGATCTAGATATTTGAGGATACAGTGATTATCACTAAATAAGAAGGTAATAGTACAGAATGGTCACGCTCCAACCCACCTAGATGTGCCACACGTGAGGATTTCTCCTGATATGTCAGGATTTTTGCTCCTTTGTTATGATTGCGGGGATTTGTTGAGTGTCAGGGGTTTTTAGAAACCTCAACTAACCACTAGAAGTTAGATAAGGAAAACACATAGTATTTCATACAAAATGGCCAGGCTCCAACCCATCTAGAGGAGCCACACGTCAGGATTTCTCCTGACATGTCAGGATTTCTGGTCCTTAAATTAAATAAAATTAAATATCATTTATTTTCAGGCAACAATGGCCCATATATAGAGGTACATTACAAACTAACATGCATACAATAATAAAAATCTTAAAATCAATTTGACTACGCTACTTTCGGTTGCGCCACCTGTTCCGATGCGGGATTCACCAGATTCCTACGAAACCTTAAGTCGACACTTAACAAGGAGCCCGCTAGAAGCTAAATTAGAAGTAGGGCAGAGGAAAGGGAAGGTTATGCCGTTACAGCATATAGTTCGTGTCATCCACGATGACGCGTGGATTTGTCAAATCTAACCTTTAATAACATGACATTACGAATCAAGGCATGTGTCTTTGTGAATGACACGATCTATATCAGGACGCGTTAGGAGGCTAGTGAGTCACAAATGGTTTAGAAATAATATGAATAATTGTAGTAATAGCAATAGCAAATGGTTAATCGTGGACAGTATTGTTCGGTCCGGTGGAATTGTCAGGGTTTTTAGGTTATTGTCCGGACTTTTATCAGGAAATTCACTTTTGCATATGACTACCCTAACCCCACCTTAAAGGAATTAGGCATTCGCACTGACAATAAACCTTATTGCAAAGTCATAAGGTCTATCCAGTGCTGCTAACAAGCCTCGTAAGGCCCAATGACATAAGAAAGTATACTCCATTTCAATATATTTAGAAACTAAATAAAGAAGCACGTCTTTTGTTTCATTTATTTCTCACATAAACGACGAAATTCAATTCAATTTACTATACAATAAGGTTCAAATTAAAAATAGGAATATTTTGTACGGTGGGCCTTACGAGACTTGTTACCATTTGCTTTTACGTCGCCGGCGCTTCGCTAAGTACCATGTACGATGCATCTTGGCAAGATTTAATTATTATTTACTCATGAATTCGTGCTGTTTGTGGCGGTCATGTCACAGTTCTATAGCTCTGTACATTATCCTTGTATTCTTGTTTTGAATAATACATACGTTATTTATCCGGATAGGTACATTATATTTTACTTGCTTACTTATTGGAAGGAAGTTTCTTATCGTTGGCGGATGGGCGAAAATAAAGTGTATTGGCTCCTCTACACGATGGCCCTGAAATAGTCTTGCGATGGTGATGGTTCCTCTACACGATGGCCCAGCGTTGGACCAGCAAGATGTCTTGCGATGGTGATGGTTCCTCTACACGATGGCCCAGCGTTGGACCAGCAAGATGTCTTGCGATGGTGATGGTTCCTCTACACGATGGCCCAGCGTTGGACCAGCGAGATTGTCTGCGGGCTTATTAATTACATGCGATAAAAACATGATTTGAAGCATTTTGGCAATTATTCTTTATGTTCATTTTGTATTAAGCAGAAATGTGTAAAGATTATGATTTCTTTACACGCTGGACCAGCGAGATGGCCATGCGATGGTTGAGAGCACGCACTATGGAATGGGCCACGTATAGATGCACACCGCACATCACCTTTGATGTGCGGACAAAAAACTGACACCATCCCGCCGCGCCATAAGCTATCCGACACCACTACCCTCTCCACACGCTGGCCCATCTTAGTGGGCTAGTATAATGGCCCATCGTGTAGAGGAGCCATAAGATATTTCCATCACGAAAACCCGTCCTGAACCTTTCTTATTTGAATTCTTTCTCAAGAATAATTAGCCTAATTTCACCGAGCCTTATCCTATGTCTTACAGTGGTGCAGTTGGCAAACAGCCGCTTAGTAACAGCGACGATACGGATTCGAACCCAGGACGTGTATTTTTGGCAGTTGAATTTCATATTTTTTATTGACTAAGAAAGTGTGTATAAGATTCAGCTTGTACAAAAATATGTTTTCTTATGTTTAGTTGTTCTCCCTTCCTAAAAGTCGAATTTCTGAACTGATTTGTGAATTTAAATTATCATTTAATAAAAAGATAATGCCCAGAAGCACTAACTAACTAACACTTTCCAAATATTCACAGCGATTGTTTAGGCATAACATTTTTAATGATCTATGTTTATTGCTCTTGAGTGCATTTATATAGAAAAGATTCCAGAGGAGTTACATGCGCTTTGCCGACCCTAACACTCCGCACCCTCATTAAGCTATGGCGACCTTACTCACCGGCAGGAACACAACACTATGAGTAGGTTCTAGTGTTATTTGGCTACGGTTTTCTGTAAGGTGGAGGTACTTCCCCAGTTGGGCTCTGCTCTGGAATGACATCCGCTGTGCTGGGCCCTACCACACAACGCGATATGACATTCACAATGCCCATACCTCACTTTTGGCCGTAGTAGGACATACCCGGGTCCAGGACGGGATTCTAATAAAAAAAATCCCCTACAAATAAGTATTAAGGTTCCTAGATGACTACTCTAAAAAAACTAGGACGAGAAGTTTTCAGTTCAACAAAAATATGAACAAAAAGGAAAATACTGAAAAGAAACAATAAAAAGAAAGATAAAATATGTATTTAATGCTTCACCGTTCTGAACCAAGAAAACCTTCGAGAAAACAATCGTACCATCAAGAATATCTCAACATCCGACAGGCGAAAAGTGTATACTTATTTTTGGCGCTTAGAAGATTTCGCAATGACATCTGAACAGGTCGTTCTTTAGGGTTTTTACTACGAAAGCTGTCAACAAGTTTTCTTTGAAATTTCTAGATATATTAAATGCACATGCAGATGGTAAAATATTTTGGTACTTAAGTACAGAAACGCATTCCATATAGATTTTCGTACATTGAACCGCCTGTTTGGTATTTATATAGCCATCATTGGCCTTTGCGTCTTTTGCAGACGATTTATGGTGTAACGTCGGAAAAACACCGTTTTCGGTGGCTGAATAGACCAAGGCTCAGAACCGGTTTCTAAAATACCGGTAAATACCGGTTTATTTCGGTTTTCCTCCGAACGTTTATAAGAACTCGAACGTTTTAAGAACTTTATTGTATCCTACCGGGTATTCGACGAGCGACGACACGGCCTGTCGGCTTTGTGGTGCGCTAAGTAACCATAAACACTGACATAAGAAGAAACCGGTTTTTATTGTTCTAAACCAGTTAATTTGACAAGAACTGTTCTAATAGAAACCGGTTTAAAAATAACGGGTTTTAGAGCGAAACTGAAATTAAAAGGTTTTGCGCAAAGTACATGATACAGTTTGGAAATTTAACCAGTTTCTGAGCCAATAGACCGATGCGAGACTGACATGTTCTATTCTACCACAGGCCTGACAAGACAAATTTGCGGAAAACGGCACTGAGACGCCTTGTCGTTTTTGCCTTTTGTCAGCGAGTGCAGCGAACTAGGTGTCATCATAAAACTTGCGACCTTTCACAACGTATTTGCGCCACTCCGTCCGCTGTTCTGCGAGCCTCTCCCAGTTTCGGTGGTCGATATGGAAGGCAGGCTATTATATTTCTATTGCACGCACGTTATTGTCAGCACATGATGCCGGTTGTCAATGTCACTGTGCGAGTATGACAGCAATATAATTATGCGCGTGCAATAGAGATAGCAACAAGCGGGCCAATGTACGAAAATCTATGTGGAAAGCGTCTCTGCTTTATTGTATTTAGGCTTTGAACACAGCTCTTTCTAATAGAGTGAAAACGCGACAGAGGCGTATACATGTAACGTATGTATAACAGGTTATGAATTGGATCTGGTTTTGTTATGAATATGATCTGTCAGTGTCAAAATTAACTCTTACTACAGTGCGGAAGCCAGCTATAAAAATACATACTTTTAGTGTGAAATTACATTGTCCAATATTGCATGCATGTCTGTATGCATGTCTGTTGCAAGTGGGTGATGTCATGAACAAAAAATAAAGTCAAATGACGGTCCAGATAATTATCACAACTTTTTAACCTTTATTACATTACTACATACCATGATAAGATAAGTACCTACTAAAGTTATCAGTAGTAAGATACTATAGTGAACTTTAGATTGCTACGTGCGGTATTCTGAGCTTAAAATCTGTTATGGATTTGATAGTTTTTTTTTATACTACAAGCATACGGCCCGCCTGTAAGTAAGCAGTCTCCGTAGCCTATGTACGCCTGCAACTCCAGAGGAGTTACATGAGCGTTGCCGACCCTAACATTCCGCACCCTCGTTGAGCTCTGGCAACCTTACTACTCACCGGCAGGAACATAATACTATGAGTAGGGTCTAGTGTTATTTGGCTGCGGTTTTCTGTAAGGTACAGGTACTTCCCCAGTTGGGCTCTGCTCTAGATCTGGAGTGGCATCCGCTATGCTGTGCCCTACCATACAAAGCGAGATGACATTCACAATGCCCATACCTCTCTGTTGGACGTTGTTTGAGGACATACCCGGGTCCAAAGGTAGTGATATACTTTTTATTTATTTATTATTTATCACAAAAAACTTAAATGGTATTTACATATCGCTGCCAGTTCTAACAGTCATGTACAAAGATCTACAATGTAAAAGATTGTCTGCAAATATCAAAAGCACGACCAAACATAGAATAATATGTTTTGTGTTTGACGACCGGTCTGGCCTAGTGGGTAGTGACCCTGCCTATGAAGCTGATGGTCCCGGGTTCAAATCCTGATAAGAGCATATATTTGTGTGATGAACACGGATATTTGTTTCTAAGTCATGGGTGTCTTCTATGTATTTAAGTATTTATAATTATATATTATATATATCTTTGTATAGGTACCTACAACACAAGCCTTATTGAGCTTACTGTGGGACTTAGTCAATTTGTGTAATAATGTCCTATAATATTTATTTATTTATTTATATGTCAAGAGTCATTGGAAGTCTGCGCTGTCTCGCCAACAAAACGCATAAGCAGTTTGGCGAGAACTTTAAAACTGATTATGTATAATATACGGTGTATAAGGGCATAAGTGTTACGTGGAACTTACACCCCTTTACACCTGCGCTGCCAGAGACTTGTACCCTTTTTCACTAGGGCCACAGATATGTGCCTTTGAAAAGTAAATGAAAAAAAAAGTTTTGAATGAAGAATGAAATGTTCTCCGAAAAACCGGTTTAAAAATAACGGTTTTACGAACTATACCGAAATTAACAGGGGAGAATAGCTTTTTGAATCTAAAGAAGAAGAAGAATTTTGCTATGAAATTCCATTTTGGGAGAAAACGGTTTCCACTAACTAATCAGTCAATCGTGTGATTAGTTAAGCAATTGATGAATAAAGTAGTCTATGCTCGGTAATGGTCGTTTCGATATCTCCTGAGTTCTGACAAATCGCTTCAGAATAATATATTCTAAGTTTATAGGTTCAGCTTTTTATTTGTTTGCAAATTTTGAAAAAAAAGGAAAACCTATAAACCTAGTTTAACAATGTGGCAATAACCAGGGCTCTGAACCGGTTTTTTTGTTAATAGAAATAGCCCAATATTTTTAATTATTTTATACTCTTTACATAGGACTGGATCATGTATTTAGGTAACAATTTCGTATTCGATAGTCTCATTAAACATGAAATAATAAACCAAAGAACGAAAAAGAACGTAATAATACCGGTATTTTTTGTATGAAGAAAAAACCGGTTCGGAGCCTTGTCAATAACATACTTAATAAAAAATCATGGAGAATGGGAAATATTTAGAAGTGGAAAACGGTTTCTCTTTTTGTATAACGACGTGGTATACTTTTCTCTTAAAAGGTTTTCCGCCCAGTACAGTCACGTCTGAACACATCGACCTTATGGCCCATATATTAGGGTAGTGTATACATATTTTTGGCACTTTGTCCGTATCGATATTTTCAGACGTGACCGTACATGAAAACGGTTTGGAAATTTAACCGGTTTCCGAGCCTTGACTGCAACTCGTATCATGTTCGTATGATAAAAATATAAGAATGAACAAATTGTAAGATACCGTTCACGAATAAATATGTAGGTATGATAACAGAGGGCCTACCGCGAACCACGTTCGACGTGTTGCCTTTCTGTCACACTTACGTACGAATTTACAAGTGCGACAGAGAGGCAACGCGCCGAACGTGATTCGCGGTAGGCCCTCTGGTCAGGTACATAAAGTGTGAGTGGGTCATGTCATATCTCGAACTTTAAATTGGAGTACGGCAAAGATAATGCACTGCTGATTATTGTCTGAGCGTAATCATTGCTATGCAGTGCTCAAATAGTATTTTATAAAATCTAGACATAATAAATATTATACGACATTATTACACAAATTGACTAAGTCCCACAGTAAGCTCAATAAGGCTTGTGTTGAGGGTACTTATACAACGATATATATAATATATAAATATTTATTTATAAATACTTAAATACATAGAAAACACCCATGACTCAGGAACAAATATCCATGCTCATCACACGAATAAATGCCCTTACCAGGATTTGAACCCGGGACCATCAGCTTCGTAGGCAGGGTCACTACCCACTAGGCCAAACCGGTCGTCGAAATAATGTACAGTTTGTCAAAGGGCTTTCTAAATTCAAAAATTCTGCAAAGGCTCTTTTACAGGTCAATACACGTGACATTGTGACGACCGGTTTGGCCTAGTGGGTAGTGACCCTGCCTATGTCGATAGCGTATGTTAGTATTGAATGAAAGTAGCCGTAATAAGTTTACTTGACATTATTGATATTTAGACTGGGACGAAATCTGCCCAGGGCGAAGCAAGCGGATGAAAGGCGGTCAAATTGCTGATCAATATGCAGATTCCACGAAGCCCGCTTTATCAGTTTTTTTGAATATATACTCAAATTTGAAATAGAAACTTACTTGTAGGTTTAAATAATAAATACTAGAGTCTGTTCGGAAAGAGAAGAGTCGTGAAATGTATTGGGCCCCATACATTCCACAACTCTTCTCTTTCCGCACAGACTCTAAACATTATTTGCTCACATTTAAAATCACAGCTGTCTAGCGGCATCTCACACAGTAAAACTCGCAAAAACAACATGTATTTTAATTTACGGTTAGTTAGAAATATATCTGTTATGTTTTCACACATAAAGCCTAATAAATATATTTCTAATGATCCCATTTAATGTTTATTACATTAATTTATAGATGTATTTAATGCAGGTGCGTGTGTTCTACTTATACGGGTATGTTTCAAGAAAATGTTTTATTGTCACCTTTCACTCAAGTAACTATTGTAGCGATATATATTTACATAAATACTCTGTATTCTGTACCTGCTTGAATAAATACGATGTTTGAACATACATATGCTATTATATTTACCCTTAGCCATATTGTGTGAGGCAAATGTCTAGATCATCCTGAACCTTTCAATTGGGCCAATCCACAAAAATCGCAAATAAAATCGAATGATCAAATATCGACGTTCTTTAATCGACATAACTTTTTTCGCGATTTTGGAGTTAAATCTGTTACTACATTGTTTACTCTGTAGGCTAATGACGTTGTTCATAAATGTCTGTCAAATCCAATACTTACTTTACTCTGGTCAAATCTAACAAACCCTTGATACATTCTGACATTTCTGCATGTTAGAAGGAAGGAAATTGTTATAGTTCGTGTCATCCACGATGACGCGCACATTTGTAAAATCTAACCTTTAATGACATGAAAATACGAGTCAAGGCATGCGTCTTCGTGAAGGACACGATCTATAAATGAGGTTTGTGGACTTTGTAGAGGTTGCTTAAGTTTTGTAAAAAAAAAGTTGTTCAAAAGTAAAGCCCGATCAGAAATATATGATCATTGTCAAAAGGGCGCTGTTATTCTCATGTATAGGGTGATTAGGGTGACAGTTCAGTGTAGTATGAAAAATTTAGTTCAAAATAATTCCGCAATATGGCGCGTGATCATATATTACTGGTCAGGCTTTAGCTTATTGTGTGAATATCAGATGTCTTTCACGAGAAATTTAAAGAATAATCATAGAATTCGAAGGAAAAAAATCACTTTTCTTTTCTGCCCTGAATTTTTCATTTCGATTTAAATTATATTGATGTAAAAAGTGAGACTTTCCAGTCACGTGATATTCATTACAGCGGTTATATTTGCACGGCTTGTTGCGTAGTGATATGAATTTATTATATCATTATCATTACACATTATAGCCACAAGTCCACAACCGAATACAGAGACTCCTTCTATAAAATTGAAGTCGGTTAAAAACAAAATCCGCCGCCGCGTCTGTCTGTGATCGCGATAAACTCAACAACTACTGAACGGATTTTCACGCGGTTTTCACCTATCAATAGAGTGATTCTTACGGAAGGTTTAAGTGTATAATTTGTTAATGTTTACTTGTGTGAAATCGGGGCGGCTCGCTAGTTTATGTCAGTACCAATCAACTGATCATTTTTAATCCTTGTCTCGACATAAGGCGTTCGGGTGTGATGGGCTGATGGGGCTGCCTCGTTTCTGCAGCGCTTCAGGGATGTTCGTAGGAGCGCGCGGGGACTGCTTCTATACGACTATGTGCAAACGATGCACATCCCTGGTGCGCCGGGTGCGAGCCAGCCCCAACCCTATCCTGAGTCTGGTAGCGGATAGACTTGACTGCCCGTTTGAGACACTGCTGCGAAATGCATGTTTCCAGCAGTGTATACACAGTGTGATGACTTAAAAATAGGTAGAGAATAATTAATTAGGTACTAACATTAGAAACGTAAGTCTACTAACAAATTTGTACGAGTCCATAGTTACTCGACATTTTTTTTTATTCTCGGTGGCAAACAAGCATAAGCCCGCCTGATAGTAAGCAGTCTCCGTAGCCTATGTACACCTGCAACTCCAAAGGAGTTACGTGCGCGTTGCCGACCCTAACTCTGGCAACCTTACTCACCGGCAGCAACACAACACTATGAGTAGGGTCTAGTGTTATTTGGCTGCGGTTTTCTGTAATGTGGAGGTACTTCCCCAGTTGGGCTCTGCTCTAGATCTGGAATGACAGTGCTGTGTCCTACCACACAAAGCGATATGACATTCACAATGCCCATACCTCTTTTGTGGACGTAGTTTAAGGACGTACCCGGGTGCAATGTTTTTCATTCATTTTTTATCAGGCCCTCCAAAGCTCAATCAATGTTAGGTAGCCATAGTAACATGAATCCCGCATTTGTTTTATCATTCAGGTGTGATTCAGGTCAAGTTCAATAATAATTCCGGCGAAAAGATGTTATCTGCGCGTTTATATCGTGTTTACATTAGTCAATGTCAAGGAAAACGTGTAGTATGTTTACAAAATGTAGTTGTTAAAAGTGGTTATACTTAATAAATAATAATATAATAAATATGATAGGACATTATTACCCAAATTGACTAAGTCCCACAGTAAGCTCAATAAGGCTTGTGTTGTGGGTACTCAGACAACGATATATATAATATATAAATATTTATAGATTCAGATTTATTTATTTCTCAATAGCAATACACAATTTTCATTAATACAAACAAAAATATGCACACATAATGAGATCGTCAAAGTAGGTACTCTAGGTACACATTTTAAACTAACATTTACATTATTTTACAAATTTGAAACATAAAAAAAAATAAAAAATAATAATAATATAAATACTTAAATACATAGAAAACACCTATGACTCAGGAACAAATATCTGTGTTCATCACACAAATAAATGCCCTTACCAGGTTGGACCCGGAACTATCAGCTTCATAGGCAAGGTCACTACCCACTAGGCCAGACCGGTTCTTGGCGAAGAAGAGATAGAATGTTTGTCAAAGCGCTAGAGTGTTTAGATATTTTTGAGCACCTCCGCTGCTCCGATATATCTGATGGCTACTGTATATTACAAGCACAATTAAGGAAACCAAGTTGTGTTAGGTTGTTAGGTTAGTAGAATTATGTCAAGGTCTTCTTACCTTCATATTCCATCTTTTCAATTATTAAATGAATGAAAAAATCAATAATGGAGTGGACTGAAGCATGGAAAAATACAATTCTACAGATAAATGGATATGGAGAACTTTGAAGACTTATGTTAATTTCATTTAATATCAATAAGGAGTATTACTGCAATGTTCTGCCGCCAGAGTGAAGCACTAGCCTAGCACTTTTCGTAAACCATAGAGTAACTTATACTGTTTTTTGACAAGTTTTCACAGATAATGAAATATGACATTGATGCATCAAGGCGGTTTGTTTACAAAGGGCCTGCTAGGAAACGCGAAAATCGAAATTAAGTTATCTGCGTCTTTATCGGTCGAATATGCAAGAGTGATAGAGAGGTTAGATAACGAAAGTTCGATTTTCTTGTTTCGCGGTAGACCCTCTGATTGTGATGGATTGTGGTAGTGGCGCCCCCTACGCAGAGTTTGGCGTAATATTCCCTATTGAGTAATGAAAAAATCGCGCGTTTCTGGTAAGCTTTGATAAGTCATTTGGTTAAGTGATTGGATCTGTGTCACGAAAGGGCGCAGGTTCGAACCTTGTCCAAAGCGGACATTTTTCCATTATTAATTTAATTTAACAATGTATATTGTCGTTTGCTTGATACAAATTAAATAAATTGAGGATTTTTTCAGTCGATCCCTCAATGCTGAGGATCGTGACATCATGTCCTTCTGTTGAAGACCAGGTTCCTCCATAGGCTTCTATTCCTCGCCAAGCGCATATCCTCGTGTAGTTTTAATTGCATAGGTGCAGTGATTTGAGCACGCCATCTAGGAGGAGGGCCCTGAGGTCTGGTGCCTTCCACTTTGCCCCTCCTAATAACTCTCTCCAGGCTATCCGGGGAGCGGCGTGAAGATGTCTGACGTATATGAGAATTAGTAATTATATAGTATAATTTATTTTTTATAATTTCTCCTTTACAGGATGTAACAAAAATAGTGTGGATCTGCTTTAGAGCATATTACGTATCGTCGTCTGAGTAGAAAAAAGTAAAAGAAAATATTTTTGTAACGATTTTTTTTTTCTTTTTTACTAAATTAGATACCAGTAAAAGCTGACAATCTTGAATAATTGACAGGCCGATATCGTCCGGCGAACTGGTAATCAGTGGGATCCATTAGGGATTTTTTTGTCGCAAAAAAATATTTCTTCTACTTTTTCCTAATCACTATTTTTGTTATATCCTGTATACCTTACACGTCCTACTCAAAGTGTGAATTATTTATTTTAAGATTATTAATGTTATGTTTACCCAGGTATGGCTGTTGTATTTATAAATGTTGGTAAGTATTTCATGTCACTATATGATGTTACTATAATTTTGTATTAAATAAATAAATATTATAGGACATTATTACACAAATTGACTAAGTCCCACAGTAAGCTCAATAAGGCTTGTGTTGAGGGTACTTAGACAACGATATATATAATATATAAATATTTATAAATACTTAAATACATAGAAAACACCCATGACTCAGGAACAAATATCCATGCTCATCACACGAATAAATGCCCTTACCAGGATTTGAACCCGGGACCATCAGCTTCGTAGGCAGGGTCACTACCCACTAGGCCAAACCGGTCGTCGAAATAATGTACAGTTTGTCAAAGGGCTTTCTAAATTCAAAAATTCTGCAAAGGCTCTTTTACAGGTCAATACACGTGACATTGTGACGACCGGTTTGGCCTAGTGGGTAGTGACCCTGCCTACGAAGCTGATGGTCCCGGGTTCAAATCCTGGTAAGGGCATTTATTCGTGTGATGAGCATGGATATTTGTTCCTGAGTCATGGGTGTTTTCTATGTATTTAAGTATTTATAAATATTTATATATTATATATATCGTTGTCTAAGTACCCTCAACACAAGCCTTATTGAGCTTACTGTGGGACTTAGTCAATTTGTGTAATAATGTCCTATAATATTTATTTATTTAATACAAAATTATAGTAACATCATATAGTGACATGAAATACTTACCAACATTTATAAATACAACAGCCATACCTGGGTAAACATAACATTAATAATCTTAAAATAAATAATTCACACTTTGAGTAGGACGTGTAAGGTATACAGGATATAACAAAAATAGTGATTAGGAAAAAGTAGAAGAAATATTTTTTTGCGACAAAAAAATCCCTAATGGATCCCACTGATTACCAGTTCGCCGGACGATATCGGCCTGTCAATTATTCAAGATTGTCAGCTTTTACTGGTATCTAATTTAGTAAAAAAGAAAAAAAAAATCGTTACAAAAATATTTTCTTTTACTTTTTTCTACTCAGACGACGATACGTAATATGCTCTAAAGCAGATCCACACTATTTTTGTTACATCCTGTAAAGGAGAAATTATAAAAAATAAATTATACTATATAATTACTAATTCTCATATACGTCAGACATCTTCACGCCGCTCCCCGGATAGCCTGGAGAGAGTTATTAGGAGGGGCAAAGTGGAAGGCACCAGACCTCAGGGCCCTCCTCCTAGATGGCGTGCTCAAATCACTGCACCTATGCAATTAAAACTACACGAGGATATGCGCTTGGCGAGGAATAGAAGCCTATGGAGGAACCTGGTCTTCAACAGAAGGACATGATGTCACGATCCTCAGCATTGAGGGATCGACTGAAAAAATCCTCAATTTATTTAATTTGTATCAAGCAAACGACAATATACATTGTTAAATTAAATTAATAATGGAAAAATGTCCGCTTTGGACAAGGTTCGAACCTGCGCCCTTTCGTGACACAGATCCAATCACTTAACCAAATGACTTATCAAAGCTTACCAGAAACGCGCGATTTTTTCATTACTCAATAGGGAATATTACGCCAAACTCTGCGTAGGGGGCGCCACTACCACAATCCATCACAATCAGAGGGTCTACCGCGAAACAAGAAAATCGAACTTTCGTTATCTAACCTCTCTATCACTCTTGCATATTCGACCGATAAAGACGCAGATAACTTAATTTCGATTTTCGCGTTTCCTAGCAGGCCCTTTGTAAACAAACCGCCTTGATGCATCAATGTCATATTTCATTATCTGTGAAAACTTGTCAAAAAACAGTATAAGTTACTCTATGGTTTACGAAAAGTGCTAGGCTAGTGCTTCACTCTGGCGGCAGAACATTGCAGTAATACTCCTTATTGATATTAAATGAAATTAACATAAGTCTTCAAAGTTCTCCATATCCATTTATCTGTAGAATTGTATTTTTCCATGCTTCAGTCCACTCCATTATTGATTTTTTCATTCATTTAATAATTGAAAAGATGGAATATGAAGGTAAGAAGACCTTGACATAATTCTACTAACCTAACAACCTAACACAACTTGGTTTCCTTAATTGTGCTTGTAATATACAGTAGCCATCAGATATATCGGAGCAGCGGAGGTGCTCAAAAATATCTAAACACTCTAGCGCTTTGACAAACATTCTATCTCTTCTTCGCCAAGAACCGGTCTGGCCTAGTGGGTAGTGACCTTGCCTATGAAGCTGATAGTTCCGGGTCCAACCTGGTAAGGGCATTTATTTGTGTGATGAACACAGATATTTGTTCCTGAGTCATAGGTGTTTTCTATGTATTTAAGTATTTATATTATTATTATTTTTTATTTTTTTTTATGTTTCAAATTTGTAAAATAATGTAAATGTTAGTTTAAAATGTGTACCTAGAGTACCTACTTTGACGATCTCATTATGTGTGCATATTTTTGTTTGTATTAATGAAAATTGTGTATTGCTATTGAGAAATAAATAAATCTGAATCTATAAATATTTATATATTATATATATCGTTGTCTGAGTACCCACAACACAAGCCTTATTGAGCTTACTGTGGGACTTAGTCAATTTGGGTAATAATGTCCTATCATATTTATTATATTATTATTTATTAAGTATAACCACTTTTAACAACTACATTTTGTAAACATACTACACGTTTTCCTTGACATTGACTAATGTAAACACGATATAAACGCGCAGATAACATCTTTTCGCCGGAATTATTATTGAACTTGACCTGAATCACACCTGAATGATAAAACAAATGCGGGATTCATGTTACTATGGCTACCTAACATTGATTGAGCTTTGGAGGGCCTGATAAAAAATGAATGAAAAACATTGCACCCGGGTACGTCCTTAAACTACGTCCACAAAAGAGGTATGGGCATTGTGAATGTCATATCGCTTTGTGTGGTAGGACACAGCACTGTCATTCCAGATCTAGAGCAGAGCCCAACTGGGGAAGTACCTCCACATTACAGAAAACCGCAGCCAAATAACACTAGACCCTACTCATAGTGTTGTGTTGCTGCCGGTGAGTAAGGTTGCCAGAGTTAGGGTCGGCAACGCGCACGTAACTCCTTTGGAGTTGCAGGTGTACATAGGCTACGGAGACTGCTTACTATCAGGCGGGCTTATGCTTGTTTGCCACCGAGAATAAAAAAAAATGTCGAGTAACTATGGACTCGTACAAATTTGTTAGTAGACTTACGTTTCTAATGTTAGTACCTAATTAATTATTCTCTACCTATTTTTAAGTCATCACACTGTGTATACACTGCTGGAAACATGCATTTCGCAGCAGTGTCTCAAACGGGCAGTCAAGTCTATCCGCTACCAGACTCAGGATAGGGTTGGGGCTGGCTCGCACCCGGCGCACCAGGGATGTGCATCGTTTGCACATAGTCGTATAGAAGCAGTCCCCGCGCGCTCCTACGAACATCCCTGAAGCGCTGCAGAAACGAGGCAGCCCCATCAGCCCATCACACCCGAACGCCTTATGTCGAGACAAGGATTAAAAATGATCAGTTGATTGGTACTGACATAAACTAGCGAGCCGCCCCGATTTCACACAAGTAAACATTAACAAATTATACACTTAAACCTTCCGTAAGAATCACTCTATTGATAGGTGAAAACCGCGTGAAAATCCGTTCAGTAGTTGTTGAGTTTATCGCGATCACAGACAGACGCGGCGGCGGATTTTGTTTTTAACCGACTTCAATTTTATAGAAGGAGTCTCTGTATTCGGTTGTGGACTTGTGGCTATAATGTGTAATGATAATGATATAATAAGTTCATATCACTACGCAACAAGCCGTGCAAATATAACCGCTGTAATGAATATCACGTGACTGGAAAGTCTCACTTTTTACATCAATATAATTTAAATCGAAATGAAAAATTCAGGGCAGAAAAGAAAAGTGATTTTTTTCCTTCGAATTCTATGATTATTCTTTAAATTTCTCGTGAAAGACATCTGATATTCACACAATAAGCTAAAGCCTGACCAGTAATATATGATCACGCGCCATATTGCGGAATTATTTTGAACTAAATTTTTCATACTACACTGAACTGTCACCCTAATCACCCTATACATGAGAATAACAGCGCCCTTTTGACAATGATCATATATTTCTGATCGGGCTTTACTTTTGAACAACTTTTTTTTTACAAAACTTAAGCAACCTCTACAAAGTCCACAAACCTCATTTATAGATCGTGTCCTTCACGAAGACGCATGCCTTGACTCGTATTTTCATGTCATTAAAGGTTAGATTTTACAAATGTGCGCGTCATCGTGGATGACACGAACTATAACAATTTCCTTCCTTCTAACATGCAGAAATGTCAGAATGTATCAAGGGTTTGTTAGATTTGACCAGAGTAAAGTAAGTATTGGATTTGACAGACATTTATGAACAACGTCATTAGCCTACAGAGTAAACAATGTAGTAACAGATTTAACTCCAAAATCGCGAAAAAAGTTATGTCGATTAAAGAACGTCGATATTTGATCATTCGATTTTATTTGCGATTTTTGTGGATTGGCCCAATTGAAAGGTTCAGGATGATCTAGACATTTGCCTCACACAATATGGCTAAGGGTAAATATAATAGCATATGTATGTTCAAACATCGTATTTATTCAAGCAGGTACAGAATACAGAGTATTTATGTAAATATATATCGCTACAATAGTTACTTGAGTGAAAGGTGACAATAAAACATTTTCTTGAAACATACCCGTATAAGTAGAACACACGCACCTGCATTAAATACATCTATAAATTAATGTAATAAACATTAAATGGGATCATTAGAAATATATTTATTAGGCTTTATGTGTGAAAACATAACAGATATATTTCTAACTAACCGTAAATTAAAATACATGTTGTTTTTGCGAGTTTTACTGTGTGAGATGCCGCTAGACAGCTGTGATTTTAAATGTGAGCAAATAATGTTTAGAGTCTGTGCGGAAAGAGAAGAGTTGTGGAATGTATGGGGCCCAATACATTTCACGACTCTTCTCTTTCCGAACAGACTCTAGTATTTATTATTTAAACCTACAAGTAAGTTTCTATTTCAAATTTGAGTATATATTCAAAAAAACTGATAAAGCGGGCTTCGTGGAATCTGCATATTGATCAGCAATTTGACCGCCTTTCATCCGCTTGCTTCGCCCTGGGCAGATTTCGTCCCAGTCTAAATATCAATAATGTCAAGTAAACTTATTACGGCTACTTTCATTCAATACTAACATACGCTATCGACCTATGGGGCGACGCTGCGGACCGACTGAGGCCATTAAAACTCCAAAAACGAGCAAGTCGGTGCATATCTGGGGTCCTATGGGATCATCCAGCACAAGAACTGTTTAAATAAACAGGAATTCTCACCAAACCGTGTTTATATATCTTCGAAGTGGCTAAATACGTAAGACGTAACCTAACGCAATTACGATGCCTTTTACGAGACCTACCACTGTACCAAGTGAGTAAAACTATGTATTTAAAAAAACAACTGGTTCGCTAACTTAGTCTTGTCTCTCAAACTAAATTATAAGACTTAGCTAAAAGAACAATGTACCTGACATGTAAAATTTTATTTTATCAATAAAGTATTAAATTGAAAGCTATATATATTTGGTCTCGAAATGTTTCATGGTTTGGCTGTCAAATCGGCAGTATATGATCGAGCTTTACGCATTTGATTGAGGTAGCTGCCATACAGGGTAAAATTTGGAATGCCCCCTATACTTATAGGACCCGGGTAAGTCCTTAAACGACGCCCAAAAGAGAGGTATGGGCACTGTGAATGTCATCTCGCTTTGTGTGGTAGGACACAGCACAGCGGATGCCATTCCAAATCCAGACCAGAGCCCAACTTGGGAAGTACCTCCACGTTACAGAAAACTGTAGCCAAATAACACCAGACCCTACTCATAGTGCTATGGTCCTCGGTGAGTAAGGTTGCCAGAGCTCAACGAGGGTGCGGAGTGTTAGGGTCCGCAACGCGTATGTAACACTAGAGTTGCAGGCGTCCATTGGCAACAGAGACTGCATCAAGCGGCCCGTATGCGTGTTTGCCCCCGATGTAGTATAAAAAATACATATAGTTATCAAAACCATACCTCGGTCTACATTGGTCGTAATAACAAACTACATGGTCTCACAATGTCACACACCTTCACTTGTGTCAACAGCTTGTTTTGAACCATTCGATACGTCATGACGCAACGTATTTACGCAATTCGTCCATTGTTCTGACTGTACCATCGACAGAATGTACAATTTTGAACCTTAACTCAATTAAATAGGGTCCAACGGACAATATTGTTGCTCTATGAAGCGCTGTGAAATCTTTAAGGATTGTTCGATCCGTACCACTCAATCATACGATCCGTACCACTCAATCAAAAGCGGGCCTAGCAAAGATGACAATAGTTGATAGAAAATACCAATGGGAACTTAAATAATGTATGGAAATCGCGTGACTTCGTAGCATCTGTCATGCCGAGACATTTTTAGGATTTCGTAACTCAAAAGGAAAAAACGGAACCCTTATAGGATCACTTTGTTGTCCGTCCGTCCGACTGTCTGTCTGTCTGCCTTTATCTCCGGAACGCGTTGAGGTATCGGGTTGAAATTATAACCATATACTCAAGTCTATAGTCCCTTGAAGCTGTGAGAAAATCAGATTTCTAAGTTAACGTAAAAAGTAAGATACGGCCGATTACGACGCAAAAAACTTATATTTCGACACTCTCAATGGAATCAAAATGTTTAGGGTACTTCCCGATGACCTAGAACCATGAAATTTAGCAAGTAATATCGTCTTATTACTTGCTAAATTTCATTGTTCTAAAATTTGAAAAAAAAAAAGTTAAATTTGTACGGAACCCCTTGTCCGGTTTTTTTCTTTTCGTTTTTCGTTTGTCAATGCAGGTCATCTTGATTAGGCTACGCGTGCAGGGGACGCGTAGCCAACATGCCAAAAGTTAACGCTCCGTATCGTAGTCATCTCTCTCTATCACTCTTCCATATTAGTGCGACAGTGACCTTTGCGTTTCGTTCGCTACGGAGCGTTAAAGATTAGCATGTTGGCTACGCAGGCTGGAGTGTCGAGAGGCGTGCCTGCTTTCTACCCATTGGGTGTTGTGCCAACTCGCGGTTATGAATCATTCACATACATGCATACAGCTCTAACGGCTCCAATGGAGGCACGTCAGAGCAGTCCTGTTTGGGGTGTGCGGCGTGCTGGTGAGGTTGTGTCCGATGTGTGAAAAACGCCGCACACGCCAGCTAAGATACCGGTCGCCTTCACCGCGACCCCGAAACCTGGCCCCGCCAAACGGTATCACCAGGCTAGGGGTCGTGGGGCTGGGTAACGATCGGTAGCGAATAGCTGGCCTACACCAGCCACACACACCGTCCCCCAAAAGACGGCCAACCCGCGACAGCCGCCGCAGCCGAAAGGCGGAAGCGGCCCCTCATAACCCCCTGACGGGAGGTATCGAACGACATCCAGTCCAGTCCTGTTTGGGGCTCCACTCCGATCGACGAAGACACGCCGGCGACAGACACTGAGCGGCTCCCAGGAGAACTCAGGTCCGTAGAGTCGTTACTCCCTGCCACAAACTGCCCATTATTATCATCTTAGTACCTGGGCGACCGAGCTTTGCTCGGTTATAACTTATAACTATTTATTGTACTATGGTGGTGCATAGGTGATAATCTTAACTACATTTTTTCACTAAATTAAACTTGTCTAAAACAATAAAAATTAAAAAAATATATATTTAAACTTGAACATATTAAAAAAAATAAAAGTTAGTCACCGGGCGAGATTCGAACCCGTAACACTTGTTTCTAGCCATCCGCGTCTTAATCCGCTGGACCAGACGGACAGTGGCCAGCAACACGAAATTAGCGACCATATTCTGCGTCGAAAGAAAAACGCATGAAAACTCGAAAACACGCGTTTTCCCAAACATAAGACTAATCTAGATCGATTGTATACCCCCAAAAACCCCCATATACCAGACTTCAGCGAAATCGTTAGAGCCGTTTCCGAGATCACAGAAATATATATCTTATACCTTTAAACGAGCAATTCTTGTATATATATATTTTTTTCCGGGATCTCGGAAACGGCTCTAACGATTTTGCTGAAATTTGGTATATGGGGGTTTTTTGGGGTAAACAATCGATCTAGATTAGTCTTATGTTTTGGAAAACGCGTGTTTTCGAGTTTTCATGCGTTTTTCTTTCGACGCAGAATCTTCTTCCTCGCGTTGTCCCGGCATTTTGCCACGGCTCATGGGAGCCTGGGGTCCGCTTGACTCTTTCGACGCAGAATATGGTCGCTAATTTCGTGTTACCGGCCACTGTCCGTCTGGTCCAGCGGGTTAAGACGCGGACTGCTAAACGAGTGTTACGGGTTCGAATCTCGCCCGGTGACTAACTTTTGTTTTTTTTTTATATGTTCAAGTTTATATATAATTTTTGAATTTTTATTGTTTTAGACAAGTTTAATTTAGTAAAAAAATGTAGTTAAGATTATCACCTATAGACCACCATATTACAATAAATTGTTATAACCGAGCAAAGCTCGGTCGCCCAGGTACTATATATATATATATACAAGAATTGCTCGTTTAAAGGTATAAGATTCAGTTCTCGATGACCTTTTTCTTTCCTTTTCCGAAGCTAAGTATAGATAAAATCTTATTAGGTTCGCAATAACTCGAATAGACCGGCAGACTCACATAAGAAAATAACTTCTTGAAGAAAAGGCAAGGCAAATTAGATCTGACTCGACCTATAAATACAAGAACAACGAATCACTCTGGTTGTTTTCAATATTTTTGTTGTTCAAGGAGCTTGACTATAGTTAATTTAATAATAAATAAATAAAGAATTAAATATTATAGGCAGGTATCGGAACCGGTTTTTTGGAAAAACTTTGAAATAAACATATATTTCGGTTTATTTTATACTCCAAATATAGGACTCGGTTGTGTTCTTAGATAACGACGTTCTCGTATTATGAGATTGCCCAATTAGAAATGAAATAATTAACAAATAAACGAAAAAATACCGTTTTCGTTCCCATACAAAAAATACCGGTTTCCGATCCCTGATTATAGGACAAATTGACTTCCCACGGTAAGCTCAATAAGGCTTGTGTTGTGGGTACTTAAACAACGATACATATAATATATAAATATTTATAAATACTTAAATACATAGAAAACACCTATGACTTGGGAACAGATATTCGTGTTAATCACACAAATAAATGCCCTTACCAGGATTTGATCCCGGGACCATCGGCTTCATAGGCAGGGTCACCCACTAGGCCAGCCAAACAGGTCGTCGCATTATGTACTACTCACTAACCTCTGGTCGTGAATCAGTTCGCGTAAACAGTTGTATTTAAAAACTTTTGACCCCATTTTTAACGCCTTGAATTTCAAGAAACAAACAATTTTTTTTAGAAAAAATATACAGGTTGTCCAGCGGCACGTTTCCTATTTCAAAATGTAAAAAGAAAACTCATTTACTTCGTTATGCATGCACTCGTCCAACTTTTTCCGCATGTTCCGAAATTACTGCAAAACTTACGCCTTGCAGTGTTAAGTGAAAAGCCTGATATGATACACTTTAATAGCATGTGCACGTTGCTGTGCTGGCCAGCGATCCTTGTCACTCATCAATTCGCACGAAATACCCCGCGTCTCCCGCACTTCGCATTCGAACATTTGAATTTGAAATTTGAAATCGGAAATCTGCCGCTGGACATGGTATTACAAATTTCAAGATCTTAATTACCTTCAATTGTTTAGCCTATGCATTGTCTTCTATCAGTATCTACACAATGCGATTGTTTTTTTAAGTGATTGAGTCTATTGAGACACTTGAAACCGAAGAAAAGTTTAACTATTTTACGAATAGAATAGATGTCGATTTAAACTTTCACGATTTTTACACATTAGATATTAATTATAAAACGAGATTTCTCATCGACATGAAATCCAGTTATTAGTTGATGTAAACGGAAACGAATATCGACGGTTGAAAAATTGAATATCGTTAGTGTTGTGTGTCGTCCGAGTGACAACCCTAGTGTGAAAAACGTTAATAAACAAGAAATAGGGCCTATTTCTCGAACGGTATTAGTCTAATATTATTATTGTTGCCAATAACCCATACAACTCGGGGACCAATAATATTAGTCTAATATCATAAGTCCACGAAATGTCAAATCGTATGGGTTACCATGGCAACACGCTAATACGAGTATATTAGACTAATATCGTTTGAGAAATGGGCCCCGTTCGAGAAATAGGCCCCTAGTGCGGGTTCGAAAAACTCACGCGGCTAGACGTAGATGTCAACTTAAGCTAGTCTTTCTCCGAGACCACGGGAACAATGCCGTCCTAGAAACATCGGAGGTACGTATAGACGTGTCCGTGAAATCTGACCAATAGGAATACCGGGGGCCCATTTCTGGAACGGTATTAGTCTAAAATTATTAGTGTGTTGTCATGGTAACCCATACGACTTGACAGTTCGTGGACTAATATTATTAGTCTAATACCGTTCGAGAAATGGGCTCCTGGTGGATAAATCTATCAGACACATATACACGTACAGTATACCTACAGTCGGCTCCAGCTGCAGATATAGTTGACCCCCTGCAAACAAATTTATATGCAAGGGGGGTCAGTTATCTTTGCAGCTTTCTGTACGTATAACTTTAGCTATTATTCGAATACTAGAAAAACAATATTTTCAAAGTAAATACAAAACTGTAGGTAAATATCGTCAACGTTAAAACTGTCTTTTCCGATACCGTGTCATGGCTACCGACCCGTTCAGACAACATTTATCTGAACAATTGTCGACCTTAAACCGTCCCAGTAAGGTTCAAAAATAGCCCAGTTAACTCACTTGACGATAATATCTTTTTTTTTTTTCATATCTAGGGCATGTGCCCAACCGATTATTATTCATGAATGTAGATTGTAGGCTGAATCAGCTATAAATGCTGGAAATATACTTATAAATACAAATACCTACATTAAAACTGGAAAAATTCACAGTCTCGGACAGCTCTCGATCATCCCTCTAGCTGTCCTCGAGCGAAGTCTCAGTACCTCAGTTGGCAGAGTGATGAACTGGTTATCCAGAGTCGCGAGTTCGAGTCCCACCCGCCACAGTGATTTTTTCCACTTTGAATTTATTTCTAAGGGCTCCTCTACACGATGGCCCAGCGTAGGCCAGTCCAAGGGACGCAGCTATGCGGTGAAATGAGATAGCAATATCACTTGCTTCCTCTAACGCATAAATGCGTCCCTAGGACTGGCCTACGCTGGGCCATCGTGTAGAGGAGCCATAATGGCTCCTTTACGCGATGGGCCATCATACTGGCCCACTGTGGCGGGCCAACGTGTAGAGAGGGTATAGTGGTGTCGGGTGACTTTCCGCGCGGCGGGATGGCGATGGGATGGCCACGGTGTCAGTTTTTCGTCTGCACGTCAAAGTAGGCCAGCCATTGGTGCGTAAGCATCTACAAGTGGCCCATTGTGGTGTGCTCTCAACCATCGCATGGCCATCTCGCTGGTCCAGCGTATACAGAAAACATAAGCTTTACACATTTCTGCTTATTACAAAATTAACATTAAGAATAATTGACAAAACGCTTGAAATCATATTTTTATCACATGAAAAGTGTTATTAATAAGCCCGCAGACAAAACGCGAGAAATAAGTAAAAATAAATTAAAGATAATGTTTTATGGGCATTTGTGATAAAATCGGACCCGCATAGAATTATGCAACTCTGTTGAATGCATTCAAGTGGGGTGTGGTTGAGAGACTTATTAATAACGTATTGAAGAACTGGTCATTGGAAATAACTCTGATTTGTGATTTGTTAATTTTATTTTTACCACACCAACTGGTAAAGGGTCTCATGATTGTTCAAAAACTGATGAGAAAGTTGCATTTTGTCCACGTGTGGGGAAAAGTAAACTGATGCAAATGTTGAGTTGTTTCCTTATGTTGGCTGGTAGAATTGACTTCTAAATAATGATTTTGGATGGTAAATATTTAATGACGTTTGATATCTTAGTCAATATTTTCCTCGGGTTGGTATGGTGAAAAATTTTGTGTTTCTCTCAGGGGCAAAATTTGTTTAACCCTCGTGTCTCGATACCCTTGCAACGCTCAAGATTCCATTAAGTGGTTAAGTTTTTGGAATCTTTCACTTGCTCGGGTTTCAATTTGAGCACGAGCGGTTAAACAACAACTTTGCCCCTTGTAAAACGCATAACTATTTTTTCTCTTCTACAGTAGTTCTTTTTGTGTAGTTTATTGTTTGTCTTTATGTTTCATAAATGCTGTTCCTTTTTTTTGTAATGCTAATGTATTTTATTTCATAAACGAACTATACATTTCTATTAACCCTCAATCATATTGAGCAAGGTAAATACGTATGAAAAAAAAGAATGTTCCAAATTCAAAACTGCTAAAATGACTTCGGGTCTTAGGAGGGTTTGGCTACGGATTGAAGAAAACACCCTGCATATTGTATAGGTATTATAATTAATAGCATTAATTTCTTAAATAGGTATGGTTTTTATTCGTTATTTTCACTAATCGCACGTACAACCTTAAGTCTTAACTGCACAAAACAACTATTATTTTAAAGGCATCTAATTGTTTTGTCTCTAATTAATCATTCAGCACGTATACAGCAATATCGGCAAACATAAATACAGAACGTAGATATTTCTAGATTTTCTAGATATTTCATTAAGAGCACGTATTAGATACACGTATTAGAGATACGTGATGAAAGTAATAATTAATTAATTTAATTATATAAATAAAACTAATAGGTATTAAATAAATTACATTTCCACTTGGCTTATTATATGCTACAAATGATGTACAGTTTCTGTACTGCCATATTTTGTCGTCACTGGATTGTCAAACGGCAACGTTTGACTACCAGGGTTAGGTAGAGCATAATGTACCGAGTAGCACAGCGCCATCTAGCAGTCAAGTTCGAAGCACGAATTTTGTCTTACGCCCATATCCTATATACTCAATATTTTTTTAATTTAAACTATCAAAAAGGGGTCTGAATGGAGATAATTATATAGCGTTTATTTTATTGCTTATTGAAAACCACACATTTTTCTTAGGACATTTGATAAATGACAGTTCAACTTATTATTAAATCACCTAGTTTCTTGTCGCGCTTAGATTTCCAGCGGGTTTTGCTTTGAACGTTATTATGGCTGTAATGTCATGAGAAGATCATTTAAGGTTTTTATTTATTACTTTTATTAGGCATTTGCACGCCATCTTTTGTTAGAAAATGTCATAATTCGAAATTATGAGTATCAATGACAGATGAGGTCGTTAAGACAAAACTTTGACTTCACGGCAAGCTGATTTCACATCCGCATACACACACACATATTCAGTTATCGGGTTTTAGACATTCACCGATAAGTCTCGAGTTTGAACGAATGCAAGTGCGTAAATAAAAGGAAATCATCGTGCATAGCACTCGAGATCAAACACAGTCAAAAGGATTTAAAATACTCGCAACAGCGCTTGTTGTAAGACTTATAGGAAACGTGCTTGAACTGTAGAAGGTAAAGGAACCTCTTGATTATTGGCGCAGTGTAAATGTCAAGTTTAAATTTCCGATTTAAGCCACAAGATGGCAGAACCTACAACGCGAAAGGTTCAAACCCAGTCAAAAGGACTTAAAATACTCGCAACAGCGCTTGTTGTAAGACTTATAGGAAACGTGCTTGAACTGTAGAAGGTACAGGAACCTCTTGATTATTGGCGCAGTGTAAATGTCAAGTTTAAATTTCCGATTTAAGCCACAAGATGGCAGAACCTACAACGCGAAAGGTTCAAACCCAGTCAAAAGGACTTAAAATACTCGCAATACCGCTTGTTGTAAGACTTATAGGAAACGTGCTTGAACTGTAGGAGGTACAGGAACCTCTTGATTATTGGCGCAGTGTAAATGTCAAGTTTAAATTTCCGATTTAAGCCACAAGATGGCAGAACTTACAACGCGAAAGGGAGCGTGCGTGCATCTGCTTTGGCGTGAAGTGTCAAGTTTAAGTTTCCGATTTAGGCCACAAGATGGCACAACGCGCACGATCCCTATTGGATTGGCTGTACCCATAACGTAATAATCGTAACGGTAAGTGATATCATGATATGTAATCTCGCATTTAGGTACTTATTACGCCTATTAACGCTATTAACGTTAAGAGGAAATGCTGGCTTTCCGACTATATAAACAATTTGACTGAGAGCGGCAATCGAATGACTTTACGGTCAGTCTAAGGGGCCCACTGATTACCAGTTCGCCGGACGATATCGGCCTGTCAGTTATTCGCAAAAGCTGACAATCGCGAATAACTGCCAGGCTGATATCGTCCGGTCAACTGGTAAAAAAAAAAGGTTTGCCCAAAAATACGTTGACAATAAAATTGGAATAATTTTCTTACTTGACATTAAAGTAGGTAAGGTACAAAATGTCAATAAAAATTACAATCATCGAATTTAAGAGTCCCAAGCAAGCTCGGTTCTCCGTACAAACGTAGTTACGCTCTCATTCTTAAACGACTAGCTAGATTGCTCTGAAACTTTGTACTTACAATAGAATGAGGTCTGGTCTTGTAATTAGTTAAAAGTAACGATCAATATGAGTAGTCAACAATGTCAGACATGAGAACATTCTGTAACTTATAACTTATTATTTGGCTTTGACCTAATCCGTCCGAGTACTGAAGCAAACCTTTTACCCTTTGTCTAAGAAACCAATATATATTTTCTCTGAGAGATCTTTTATTTAAATAAAGATCTCTACCCACTCTGTGCCAGTACTCAGAAAACGGGTAGTTTTTTTATTTTATACCACGTCAGTAGCAAACAAGCATACGGCCTGCCTGATGGTAAGCAGTCTCCGTAGCCTATGTACGCCTGTAACTCCAGAGGAGTTACATGCGCGTTGCCAACCCTAACCCCACCCCCCTCGTTGAGCTCTGGCAACCTTACTCACCGGCAGGAACACAACACTATGAGTAGGGTCAAGTGTTATTTGGCTGCGGTTTTCTGTAAGGTGGAGGTACTTCCCCAGTTGAGCTCTGCTCTAGATCTGGAATGACATCCGCTGTGCTGTGCCCTACCACACAAGGCGAGATGACATTCACATTGCCCATACCTCTCTTTTGGACGTAGTTTAAGGACATACCCGGGTCCCGGGTAATATGGTTATAATTTCTTTTACCTACATTATTTACTCAGAAATGCAATTTCCTTGCATTAATCATTTTCCTTGATGATTCACCTTGAAAACCGAGCCGTAAGGACTGAATCAACTCCATAGGTTTCATTAAATTACTTTCGCTACTAATATTAGCTCTTGAGGGTAAAAATATGTCGCTTGGATTCTAATAAAAATCATATCAGTTCAGTTGGAGCTTGGGACGGAAGTTAGTGTGGGATGCTACCTGCGTAGATACACTGGCACCGTCCCACCTCCAACGGACCAATGTAAAAGCGGGCGCAGCGGCGGGAAACGCCGAAATTTTGAAACATAATAAATATAAGAGCCTCGGTAGAGAGTACCATTTTGTACCATTTGGCGTTGAAACAGGGTCCCAGCACAAGTTTTTTGCAGAAATCGCGAAGCGTCTCGCGTCTGGTTGACGTAATTGGTGACCGAAGAGCAGGCGGCTTCCTCGCACAACGTATCAGCATTGCGATACAACGAGGAAATGCCGCCAGTATCCTTGGTAGAATGCCTCAAGGGCCTATTTTAGATTTAAGCTAGTTATTCATTTAGTTTAGTATTTGTACAGTTACTGTAATACCTCTGTATATCTGTTATGTAAATAAATGCATAATAATGAAAGTTAGAAAATATATATTTTTATATTGAAGTCAAAATATCTCTTATCAAAAGACATTGTACTCAATAAAATTGGTAAATTGAATTTGCCGTGACTTTGTGCATTTTTACTGTTAATTTTAGATTTTTTTATGATTATGAGATTTAAAATGATGTAAGTAATAGGTACATTTTCGATGGAATAAAACAATATTTAGCAGTTTTAGAGCGCCCTTAATGTCTCACTACGAAAAAATAATAATTTTAATACGATTATAACAGATCATAACTATAATAATATGTCAAATTTTCATGAAATCAACACATGCACACACACATATATACATATTATTTTCTTAAATTTATCTTACCGTTTTATTTTCTCATGTTTCCTTAACATTGCCAGATTTCTAGAAACAATTATTTATACTCAATTTATTATTACATTAATCAAGATATGTCAAGCAAGAATTTCCGAAATGCTTTCTTCGAAACCGGGAAACACAAACCGGTTCTATTACAAAAATGGGTTTTGGTAATCTGCTAATCAACTTGTTGGAAAGCGAGGCATTACCGCTAATTAGACATTAAAGTTCTCATTAATCTCATTATACAAGTCATGTGAAAAAAAGGTGAGAAATTCGGATACAAAACATGTTTTTAAGTCAAAGACAAATACTAAAAGGCCGCGGACAAGACGTACGCGACCTGCGTGAATTAAGAAGAAAATAACGTGGAAATTTTGACATATATCTAGGGACGGACCATAACGGCACTAAGAATGGAGCTAGTTCAGCAGTGTCACTCACGAATTCGAGCCAATCGTGCAGTCTTACGCAACTAGTTGCGACCAATCGCGCGCGTGATGCGAACTCATCAACCAATCGCGTTGTGGCGTTAGACTGCACGATTAGCTCGAATTCGTGTGCGTGACACCGACTGGCCCCATTATTATTTCCCGTAAGGACCGTCCTTAGATATATGTGATTGCGTGCAAAAAGTTCAGCCAGCAATTGCCAGAAAATATTAATAGCAATCATAAAGCCATTCTCAAGAACTTCTTCGATTCGAAACCTGATTTCTTGACTTTCGCTCGTTAGAACAAATCTTCACATATACTAAAAATATAAGGGTTGTCCGTCATCCGATATAGGTTCGGGCAATGTATCTATTAATTTATCATGATGTTGTTAAATTTTATTAAGTAACGAATTTATTTATTTCGTTGTGATGTATTATGTTGTTTAATATCATCGAAATAAATGATAATTTAATTAAATTTTAATTTAATGTGAAAACGCTCTAAAGCTTAGAGCATTTAACCAACTGGGGTCGCCTTTAAAGCTTACCTTGTCGAAAACCTCGACCAATGGTCAGACTCACGTCATACTGGACTGACGTTTATCTGACATGGCTATTAGTCCGTTACGAGCAAATAGCCATACATTTGACGTGCCCCTCCCCCGCAAAAATCGGCAGACTGTTTTGTACAGAAAATTATAGACAAGCAAGCAGGTTGACTAAATGCTCTAAGGCTCTAGGAGATCTAGACGGTCTCTGTTCCAATTTCTGGCACAACTATGTTATTTAGACCTTAATACATGTATAAATCTATTTAATGAATACACCTATCTAGCCGCAGTATTTAGGAATGCGAACAGATCAAAAACATATCTAGAATACTAATCGGACCGGTCACGCCGCGCCCAACTTAACAATTATTCTAATAGCGAAAGGCCAAAGCTCCCAAATCATCGGTACGACCACAGATACATAACTAGTGGCTCAGCCGGGCTAGCGCATGATTGGCGCAACAGTATCTCGCGGCGAGATAGACTATCCATCCCTCTTTAATTAACATAGTTAGAAAAAGTCGGGTAACAGTCTATATCGCCGCGAGATCCTGTCGCACCAATCATGTGCTTGTGCTAGGCCTACTGGGAGTTGTAGACCTCGCGATAAGCTTCGTAAGCTTTAAAAATGTAAAATAAAAAATACTTCGTTGAGTCATCAAAGCAAACTCACAATGGTCTTAATTGGCTTGGACCCTATTGGCACTTAAGAGGGAAGAAAGCTTAGTGATCTTAACGAAATAACGTTACTTTTTCTATGAAATTCTATTTCGGCAGAAAACGGTTCTAACCGTTGACATATAGTGACGAGCCTTACGGGCAAAATGGGGCCATTACAGCGGTGTCACGCAAACGAATTCAAACCAATCCTGCAGTCTAAGGCCACCACGCGATTCGTCGAGAGTTCTTATCACGCGCGCGATTGGTCGCAACTAGTTGCGTTAAACTGCACGATTGGTTCGCATCCATGAGTGACACCACTGAAGTAGCACCATTCTTAGTGCCCGTAAGGCCCGACCTTAGATATATGTCAATGGTTCTAACTAAATCTTAATAAATCACTATTTTGATGTCCATCGCTTCAGCATAATATATTCTAGGGTTATAGGTTTGTTTTTGGAAAAAAAATATTTTTGTATGTATTGCAAATCTTGAAAAAACTATAAACCTAGTTTTTCATTGTATCAATAACATACTAAAAAATCATGGAAAATAGAAAATATTTAGAAGTGGAAAAACGTTTTCTCTTCTTGTATGGACGATCTCGTGGTATACTTCCCTCTAAAGAGGCAACAGGAATGGTAATTTCTCCATACAAACGTACTCGACTGTTTCCTCCGTGGTTTTTGAAGCTAGAGCAATGATTTTTTCAACACAGATTATTATTATTAATATCTGTGTCGGACTGTTTTTGATATTTTTGTTTCTTATAGCGCTAGTGCACTTTAAATATTCGCAAAAACGGCCTAATTTACTAGGCCGCAAAGAGAAGCATGGTATTCAAAACTGATATCAATTAGCCTAAAAAGCAAAACAGTTCGACACAGATAATTTAATTACCATTTAGATCTCAAAATTTCGTTACATTTGGTTACGTTTTGGAGGAGGAAACAGTCGAGTACGAAACATCGTTTTTGAGATTTTTACGCAGGAGGAGATTGGGGACTACATTTGTATGGACAAGCGGTCGTCCAATTTCCTCTAAAGTGTGACCATACGTAAGTAACGCGTCCCTCCAATCCCATATATTAAGGCAGTGTATACATATCTTTGGCACATTTTTCGTATCGATATTTTCAGACGTGACTCTTGCCTATCCTTCAAGCGAGGGTGACCATACGTAACGCGTCCCTCCGACTATCTTACAAGTGTGACCATACAGTAAAAACTAAAAACCGCGCGAGGTTCAACGCACTCGGTCGACGCACCTCGGTGTACCGTAAGACCATGGGAGGCGCCATTGCGATCGCTTCGCTGCTAGCCAAAGGGGCAGACCAGTGTGCGTCGTTTAAAATGAACCTTCGGGCAATGTGTGTCTATTTTCGTTTGAGACAAGACTTTATAAGAATATCGGGAATGGTTTTGACACAATTTTTTGTATATCAACCACAGCTATGCCCCTATGTTTGATTTATTAAAAAAAATTACTATTATAATATTTACGAGCATTTAAAACTTTGTATGAAATCTGTTTTTCTCTCCTAATTTATTTACAATAATCAAAAAATCGAAAAAAGTCAAACGTAGGGACATAGCGATGGTTAATATACATCAAATTATCTAAAAATATTTTCCATTATTTATGTCAATATCCAGAGGGGAAATGGGTACTATATTTTACTCTTAAATTTTAAATTTAATTGACTTACAATCGCTGGCCGGATGACTGTTACTCAGGGTTATAATTTAAGGTTCCATATCTAACAGGATTCGAGTTTCGACTCAGTATTTTAGACTAGTAAATTGTAGAATGATAAGTTCTTTTAACCCTGATACAGGGGCCCATTTCTCGAACGATATTAGTCTAATATTATTAGTGTGTTGCCATGGTAACCCATACGACTTGACAGTTCGTGGACTAATAATATTAGTCTTATACCGTTCGAGAAATGGGCCCCTAATGTGTTTACTAGTCTAGACACTCATCTTGTGTTTTTCTAGTGAGATTTAAAGGGTCTCGTTTTTTGCAACTAAGTCGCTGAATGCTATTCATGGCTTAAATAAATAAATTTAACAACAACTTTCATTTCTTTTATTTAGACGGAATACAAAGAAACTTAAAAGGACTCAAGTCTTTTTAAGTCACGCTCTAAAAATACTTGAATGAAAACTCAACTCTCGCTCCAAACGTTCTTAAGTTTCATCGCAGACTTCATTTAAAAAACAGTGATTGTTTTCTTTTTAAACTTATAATAATAAGAAACAACACCTATATCTCTCGCATCGCATGAAGGTCCCTAAGACCCTTAAAGTCGTAATTGACTGGCCTTAATTTAAAAAATAATTGAAAAAATATCTTTTTACCGCATTTTTGTTATTTAAATGTCAGATTTTTAAATATATATTTTTTTCTCCCTGGTTGCCCTGACTACCAGCGCCATGGCTAAGGATCTTAGTCAGCGGCATCCATTTTCGTGTAAGATTTTTCTAGAATAAGATGTATTATAGGTTAAGTTTCATGTACACCAAATAAACTATTTCTATTTCTAAATGAATACTCGTGTGCTAAACTTCCAATAAATATCTACAAAAAATTTACGTGACAGATCGCTCGACGCGATTTTTATCGAAATGTCAAATTGGCAATACGCTGTAGGGCTAAGATGGTCGGCTCTTTCGCGCTTACATACTTGTTAGAACGTGACAGGCATGGTGACAAATTATAAAGAGCCGACCATCTTAGCCCTACTGGTCAACTTTACCTCCGTCTATGTAATAAGCATTACGAATACGTACAAGAACACCCAACCGAAACCCATACCAACACCAAACCAAACACATATTCACAAATTTCCACCTTACCCCACCGTAATAAAAGCGAAAAATATATACATATGATTGGCGACTTACTTGGCCGGTTGTGACGTCACGAGTTGGAACGAGTTACAGGTGCCCAGAAGTCTCATTGACCCCCGAATGGGCTCCGAAATTGGGGGTCATTAGGCAATTGCGGTGTGTGTTGGTGTGAGTTGTACGTAATTTGGTAGATTATTATTTATTAGTGATTAGTTGATTACCCTTGTAGTAAAGTCCAAAATTAGGCGTGTAATTAATGACATTAACACATCACACACGGATTTAAATCTTCTCAGGTCAGAGGTCTAGGGTTAGAGCCGGTGTAGCTTTATTTGGCATTCATAAGCGCATTGTAATAATATATGTCTACTTGAATAATAAACTATCTTTATCATGATCTTATTTCCATGCTATTACTAGGGTTGCCATAATCATTCGGAACTGTAGTAGTAATGGCGTCAGCATTTTCATCATCATCATCATATCAGCCTTTTTATCGCCCACTGCTGAGCATAGGCCTCTCTTCTAGTACGCCACTTTTCCCGGTCCCGAGCCAATCTCATCCAGAAGGGACCCGCAGTCTTCCGAATGTCGTCCACTCAACGAGCCAACGGACGCCAGGCACTCCTTTCGTCTGAAAGCGGCCACCATTCCGTTAGCATTTTGGCCCACCTGCCAACCTGATGTTAGTCCTGAATTGCTGTATTTTCTACTACCCACTTCATGCAACCGGCGATTGTGAGCGGGATAGAAGATATGCCATCGCACTCTAGAGAGGTGCGATTTACGCAACATGCAACATGTCCCGCCCAGCCCCATTTTAATTTGGTAATGACGTGTCCGACGTCTTGCACCTTGGTGCGACGTCGGATCTCGACATTCCTTACTCGGTCTTGAAGTTTGATGTCAGCATTTTAGTTTGTGATTACTTAACTAGTCGCCGCCCGCGACTACGTCTGTGTATAAATATTAAATCATTCGACTCCATTTTCACTCCTAAGGGGTGAATTTCCGAAAATCCGTTTTTAATGGATCTTTAGAGTGATGAATTTGACTTACATTATCTAGTTCCTACCTTAAACGGTTAAGGTTAAGCTGTGTAAGTCTCAGTTAGACGTACTTAATATAGCGAAATGGATCCATCCTCAAAAAAATTGATTCAGGCATCAACTCGTCACACCAAAATTTTGTTCTTTTTTTTTTATACTACGTCGGTGGCAAACAAGCATACGGCCCGCCTGATGGTAAGCAGTCTCCGTAGCCTATGTACGCCTGCAACTCCAGAGGAGTTACATGCGCGTTCTAACCGGTCATACCGCCAAAAGCAGTATTATTTGTTTCAACCCGTCACAAGTAGATTTATCTAGTTCTATTACGACACATCGTTTGATAAAAATTGTACGATTTTTTTTTATAAAAATTTACATGTTTTATACCTACAATCAACGAACCTTTGCTATAGACATTTTACCAACATTATATAACTGTACGTCAGTGCGTCAGGTATAAAAAAGCGTGACCAATGAACTATAACCACGCTACAAAAAACTAAAAGGGGAGATGTACGCAATACTCGCACCGGTAAACGCTTTTTGCTCTAAATCAAGACAGGTAGGCTTTTTACAGAATACTAGAACATAGTAGCTATGCTGCGAGTTAATACTACTGTAAAGGTAATCCTTTACAGTACATATGGTGCTACTTCCCCGCACCCGTGTGGGAATGAGCACTTTCCGTGCATATGTTGAAACTTTAACCGTACTGTAAAACGTTGTACGATACTGTAAAATGTTAATTTATCACCACTCGTTGCGAATTTCCTATTTTCTGCACTTGTACCGTAAATAACTATTTTAGAACAGTGGGAGGGTGGCCGTTAAAATTTGCACCAGCTTGTCTAGGTAGAGATCCAAAATATTCCTATGTCTAACTCAAAACGAAATAAAGGTAAGTTAATTGTTGGTTGGAAATTTAAAGTACATTTGACACTTAAAGTTAATACAAATAATAATTCAGCCTATATACGTCCCACTGCTGGACACAGGCCTCCTCTCATGTTCGAGAGGGCTTGGCGCCATGCTGGCCCAATGTGGGTTGGGGACTTTACATACACCTTTGAGTTTCTTCGCGAATGTACGCAGGTTTCCTCACGATGTTTTCCTTCGCCGAATAGCTAATGGTGAATATGATATTCCGTACATAAGTTCCGAAAAACTAATTGGTACGAGCCAGGATTTGAACCAGCGACCTCCGGATTTAGTCGGACATTTTATACACTAGGCCACCACCGTTTATACTTTAAGATAATATACCTAATATGCCATAATTCTAAGAGGCAAGATCTGAGACTAAAAATATAAAATGACATAGCTCTGTTTTCGCAAATTTTTGGACTAAAAACCTAATCTCTCAGTCTTTGAATAGATCATAAATAATAAAATTAAACACAAAAAACGCTCGGTTGATTTAGAAAAGCAAGAAAAACAATTCAAACGGGTCTCATCTTAAAAACTATGCATAAACGTGTAGGTATTTGCACAAAATCCTTCAAATAACCCGCTCAAGGAGTAGTCCAAAGTTCAAAACAGTGGGTAATTGCATAGAAAATTCCACGGATCATCCAGTCAAATATTATGTAAGTAAACAATTCCAGAATGTAACTAGGTACTTTACTCGTATGTATGAGGCTCTTTCAAGGTCGCTCCCATTGCAGAAAAGATGGCTGAAAGTCGTTTGAGATGGTTCGGGCATATAATGAGACGCGACGAAGAGTATTCGGTCAAAAAGGCCTTGGCCATTCCAGAGAAAAAGAACGGCAAAGGGAGGCCGCTTACCACGTGGTGGACAACCGTTACCAGGGACATGGAGCGGGCGAAGATCAACCCAGACAACCCAGAACAGAAAAACCTGGCGCCTTTGAACGAGGAGGGCCGACCCCAGATAACGGGACACGGCAAAGAAGAAGAAGAAGATGTACAGTATTAAATAAGTATAATATATTCATTACCCAGTACCTATTAGTACCCATACTTGCGAGGTTTTGTTACTATACGGTATCTTTAATTTCATCGGTGATATTATAGTACATTACGATACAAGTGCGAAAAATAGGAAATTCGAAACGAGTGGCGATAAATTAAAACACGACCGAAGGGAGTGTTTTAAATCGACACGAGTTGCGAATTACCTATTCGCACATGTATCGTACAACGTTTTACAGTACATATGGCCCTTTAAATGTTCGACACAGTAACGTAATATATTGCTACTTCTCGCACTAGTGCTATAAAGTAGCCCCATATGTACTGTAAATAATATATTTATCCTTATTATCTGTATTTAATTATTGATAAAATATCAAAGAAATTACTACCAGTCCGTTTCGTGTAGGTATATCTTCACACAATTTATCACTCGCGAGATTAAAGTCAAATGAGAGTTGAATCTTCGTTGTGCCTACCTACGATTTTTACATGGTATTCAGTGTTTAGTGTTAAGTGTTTATTAAAAAAAATACAAAAACTTGTCTAATATTATAACCGTATTGTAAAAGTAGTATAGGTATGAAAACGATTTGTACCATCATAAACAGCTGGCATGATAAGTAATCAAATCAACATCTACTTAATAGATACCTATCAAACAAATACGGTTTTGTCGGTATATTTTCCTGTAATTCTGCGAAAAATTTAAATGCCGAAGATGAGTATGACACACCGATTTTTTTGTATAATCGGTTTCAGGATATATCCTCAGCAAGTTCCGGTAAACCTGTTTTAAAAATCAGATCTGTTAAATGTGACCTCTGCGCCCTAGTATTTCGTAGAACTAAAAATAAGTTTTTTGTTTTTTGCTCATATTTGCGGAGGCTCGAACCGACGGCTTCGCAGCAATTATACGCAAGAAAGCGGCCTCCTTACTACGTAGAACCAGGGATAGCACAAACAGCATTCTGAAGATAATTGCTGATCACGTTTGTTGTCCCATAATGATAAGTTTAATTAAATTAATTAAGTCTAATATAACTTTTAAGTATTAACATTAGTTTTAAGTTTTATCTTATGTAATACTCACAAAAAATGGGATCACTGTTATCTTGAAATAAAGAATTGATTGATTGATTGATTATTTACACTTAGACTATAAGATTCAAAATAAGTTAAAACCTTCCTTATTAAAGAGTGATTTTATAATGTGAAAAACTGACGAAAAATATGATCTAAAATGCTCTTATGATATGTAATGTAAATTGCAAATAGTTTAAAATTGTTAAGTTAGTAGTTTTATGTGAACTGTGCCTAGTACTCGTATTTGTGACGTTATCTATGAAAAGGGACCTTATTGTCGATGGCGCTTCCGCCGTAATAAACGATGCTCCGATACAAATACAACGCTGCGCGACGCAGTGCAGCGTAAGCGCCACCGACAATAAGGTCCCTTTTCATAGATAATGCCAAATTTATGTTACTGTGTCATTACAGGGCGTCACATAATACTAACCTGTAACACGTTTATAACTGGTTTGTGACATTTAATATATTATTCTATGATTCTATAGTAATTTACTAATACATTTTACGTAAAATATATATCAGGACGATCGTGATACCTGTTGTAATGTATGGATCAGTACCCCTAGTGTAAATATTTTCGACAGCGAAACGTGACGTACGCGTTTGCGTTAAGTGTCATTTTGTATGAGATTTTTGACTTTCCAAAACGTCCCGCTTGGCGCGCTGTTCAAAAACCCATACAAAATGAGACTTAACGCAAACGCGTACGTCACGTTTCGCTATCGACTAAAATTACACTAGGGGTACAGAATGCTGGGCGACTAAAGTGACGGATGAAAGAATAGTGCACGCAGCGGAAATGAGAATGTTGAGATGGATGTGTGGAGTGACGAGAAAGGATCGGATTAATGAGTATATAAGGGGAAGTTTGAAAGTAGCACCGGTAGCGAAGAAGATAAGGAGTGGTAGGTTAGCGTGGTATGGGCATTTAATGAGGAGGGATGAATGTCATATAGGAAAAAGAATGTTAGGAATGAATGTTAATGGACGGAGAGATGGTAGACCCAAAAAACGATGGATGGATTGTGTGAAAGAGGATATGAGAAAGAAAGGAGTGAGTGCTGAGGTGACGAAAGATAGAGGAGAATGGAAGAGAAGAACATGTTGTGCCGACCCCACATAACGTGGCATAAGGGCAGGAGGAAGAAGAAGACATTTTACGTAAAATAGGTACCTATCTATTGGTTCAGGACACAACTATAAGAAGCCACTTGCCAGAGGCGGGGTGTCGCAAATACATAAATAAAATAAAAAAAGCTTTGCTGTTATGTCCCTTTGACAGAGATGATTGTGACCATTTCTCTAGGAATTCTACAGCGGTATCGATATATAGGACAAAAACGGGACAGGTTCAAATACGGGCCGCGATTCTTCAATACGGTGTCAGTCCCGTATATACGGGACGTATGGCAAGTTGGCAACCCTAGGTGTCGGGGCTTGCCTAACTCTCAGACAGAGCACTTTTCCCACAGCTCATGACGAAAGAGGATCCCAATTATCTCCGGCTTGCCAAATATCATTACGAGGGTCATGCCAAAAGAAATTAGATACTCAAAAGTTACCGACTTTATTCTTTATTACAGCTATCTATTTTTTCGAAGTAGTCACCGTGAACACGTATACACTTTTCCATCCGTCTAAACCACTTAGAAAATACCGATGACCACTCTTCTTTAGATACCTCAGAAATTTCATAATTATACGCAGCCAGGGCATCTTCTTTGTTCTCAAATCGCCTTCCTTTTAATTTTTCTTTAATTTTGGGAAATAAGTAAAAATCGCAAGGGGCTAGGTCGGGGGAATATGGCGGGTGGGGCAAGATAGTCACGTTTTTTGAGCTGAAATAGTCAAGTGTTCTAGCAGAAGTGTGAGGGGCAGCGTTGTCATGGTGCCAGAGCAGGTGCTGAGTTCCCGATTTCGGCCGCTTGTCACACCAAGCTGACAGTACTCTGGGGGCACAAACTGTCACATACCATTCAGAGTTGACTGTCCTTTGATCTTCTAGCACTATCGTAGCAATATGTCCCGTCTTGCAGAAAAATGAGGCAATCATTTGTTTTTGTGTACTTCGGGTTCGGCGACATTTTGTTGGCGTCGGCTCATCTTCAAAACACCATACTGTGGACTGCCGCTTTGTTTCGGGGTCGTAGTTATATAGCCATGTTTCGTCACCTGTAAGTATATCATATACATTTTTTTTCTCGCCAGCGTCGAATTTATCTATCATAAATTTGCACCAATCTACGCGGCGGTCTTTTTGCAAATCGGTGAGTTTGTGCGGCACCCATCTTGAACAACGCTTATGAAGGGCCAGATGATAATGAATTATAGTTTGCAATGCTGCTGATCCAATACCCAGCTCACGCTCGAGCTCTGCATATGTAATTCGTCGGTTCGCACGAACATTTTTTTCCACAGCCTGTACGTTTTCTTGAGTGACTGCGGTTGGCGGCCGTCCGGTCTTCGCCTCATCTTCAAAGGTCTCTCGTCCCCTTTTAAATTCAGCAAACCAATTAAAAACAGTTGCACGTGAACAAGCAGACTCGCCAAAAGTTGAAACTAAAAGTTCAAAACACTCTTGAGGTTTTAAACCTTTTTTAAAATCATAATAAATCATAACACGAAAATCACGTCGAGTGAGCTCCATTGTTGCGAAAATTTCCCTCCAAAATTACCCAGAAAAAAAATAATTAAAAAAGGAATCCTAACATTTTCCGAGTGTTCCATATTTGAATTTATTAGCAAATAACCTACCTTTACAATGGTGTATAACTGGCCAGTATCGATCAAATGACCATAGAGTATCTAACTTCTTTTGGCATGACCCTCGTATTATTGAAATTATCTCACTCCGCCGTCGCTATATTTATTATCTTTTGATATTTACCTGTTGCTTTTCCGTAAAAGATACAATATCCACTTAATATAAATTTTTAATTAAATAAGTTTTTGGCAATTTTGGTACCTACAAGCTTTTATCGCTGACTGTACTTTTCTTTCCACAGGCAACTAATACTCATCGAGACAATTTAAAAATCCCAAACACAATTAGATTGCGCTGTGCGCTCCATCATCAGATCAGCTCGATGGTCCCATAAACTTGCATTGTCACTTACATATTATGCAAATTTTCTCGGAAACCGGGAAGTGGGTAAAATTTAACTTGCAAGATTTGACCCGTACAAACGTACATTAGTTACATTGCAAGTTAGATAAAAGCTTGTAAAATATCACTGCTTCGGTTAAGATTCGAATTCGCGACCTTTCGGTACAGTCAGCATCAAATAGGTACTTTGTAGCAACCAAAGTAGCCAAATATTTGGTGTACCGAACTATTTGGCCACTTTTACTACTGCAAAGTATTTGACGCTGACTGTACACTGATGGCTGGCCCGGTTTGTTCCTTTAATTCGAAAAAAATGTAATATCGCTTGCAGACGTCCCTGTTTGCTAAATACATAATTAATTTACTTCAAAAGTTTGATCCAGTGCCAGTTACCTACAGAAATAAGATCCATTCGTTAACAATATTTATAACGTACACTTATCAGCTTAGTTTCATATTTAATAAGCTGCCTACCTCACTAAACATTATCAGTATTGATAACAATAATCAACGGAACGGACCTACTGTACCGAAACTGAAAACAACGCAACAGAAAACAAAACGGACCTACTGTAGTGAAAACAACTTCAGAATTGAAAACGAATAAATTTCGAGTAAATTCCACTGAGGAGCAATTAAATTGGACATCAAGTCTCACATAAATTTATAAGTATTATAACTTACGTTGTTTTACTTCTTTTTTATTGCTAATGGCAAAAAGTAAACATTTTGTAGGAACCAAATAAGTAAAATACAAAATAACAAGGTATTTTCTTGGGTTGCTACCCGATGGAAAAATAATGAGTTAAGTACACTCATTAATCTCATCATACATACCTAAGCAAATAGGTCCCGTTCAGAGGTAAAAATCTAATTACCCCCTGTTCCCCCCTTAAGCCTAACTCTATACACATTACACATAATATATTTACATTTAAATTGCAGTGACTATACGTAAACATCTGTAGTTTAAAAGAAAATACCCAAACGTAAGTGAAAATGAATCAACTGTGCACATACATTCCATGCGCTCTTTTCTATCGAATTCCAACCGACTGTTATCATATTTGCAGTTGAGTCACAAAGCACTCGTATTTATTTTCTTAAACAGGTTGATTTGATTAGTTACAAAAACATGGTCTAGATTCTATTTGTGACCGTTATCAACGCTACTTTCTCAGATACACTTCGGTGGAGCTGATTTCTCTAAGATAGTAAACTTACCGGGTCAATGTCTGCATCCCAGACGTCTTTAAGGTCGTTTGAGATGTCAAAGTAGCTCTCCATACTGGCCTGGGCGCAGTCCGCCGGCCAACAAAATCCAGCAATTTTCACTAATTCCTAGCAATGCTAGGATGTACTAAGTTTATTTGAAACACAGGTTAATGTACACAGAACACACACAATCACACAGTTTCAGGTTTCACTATCGATGGCCATTTGTTTTTGCAATAAAATAACTTTTATGAAGTTTCACTGCACGCGATTCGTGGTTAGGGAGCGCGACGGACGTGTGTACGCTTCGGGCGCGAGCCGGCGAATGAGTAGCGGTAGCGCCCCCCTCTCCGGGCATCGCTATCTCATTCATAAGTCGGGGTAAAACGTGAGCGGATGACGCTAGGGGACTACCCACACAAATCAACAGGTTGCTTATACGGGCCCTTTATTTTGATGATGTTTTTGTAGCAGCGTGGGAAAGCCAAGGGCGCATTTTCAAAGGTAATAAGTTTCAATTTTACGCAACGCTGAAACGCCCCTCGCCTTTGCATATCAAACGCCGTTTTGCACCTGTAAACTTGAAGCTTTATTGAATGAGGTCAGGTCAAGGCACAGAAAACGGTCTGTGGTTCAATGTTGACTTACGATCTGTTCAAGATGCTTGGGGGTGGATTCTGAGGTAGGTATTTATTTTGTCCAGCAGTGCATAGACGTAGATCGGCTGTTAATGTTTTTGAAAATTCGTTTTTGATACCGAACCCTACGGGTCTTTTGAATGCTGTTGAACCGAATCACATGATGTAATTGTTTATGTTTTTTTTCTTGAAATCTAAATAAACAATCGCAATTGAACTTTGACTATTTTTTTTAAGATAGCTTGACAAATTGACACTGACATTAACGTTTTACGTAGGACCGTTTATACCTATAGTAAAGCCTGTCCCAGACGGAGCGATAATATATACCGTCAGGGCCGGATTTAGGGGAGGGCAACCGGGGCTACTGCCCCGGGCCTCCACAAAAGAGGGGCCCCCCACAATAGAGAATTCGGTAAATTTACCATTTTATTTGGAAAAAAATTGGGGCCAGCGGGCCTCCACTCCTTTATTGCCCGAGGCCTCCAGACCTCTAAATCCGGCATTGTATACCGTAAGATACCGTAAGCTATAGGGAGCGTGCATGAATTGTAGGAGGCAGCACAGGAGACGTCAGATTTTTGGCGCGAGGCGTAAATGTGATGTTTATTGTTCCGATGTAGCCCACAAGATGGCAGAACCTACTATGCACAAGAAAACACGTGACGTGTAAATGTGCATGTTTATGGTTCCGATTCAGGCCACAAGATGGCAGACCCTATAAGAAAGACGAAATATACCAAAATATATCGTAATATACGATAACGGCCGACTATACCGTAACCCTAGTGTAAATAAATTCGATTTCGAAACGTGACGTACCTACGCGTTTGCGTTTAGTCTCATTTTGTATTGGATTTAGAAAGAGCGCGCCAAGCGGGACGTTTTGAAAACTCAAAATCCTATACAAAATGAGACTTAACGCAAACGCGTTCGTCACGTTATGATGTCGATCAAATTTACACTAGGGGTACTGAGCTATAAGTATACTATACATACAATACAAGGCGTCCCAAGACTATGGGACATCAAGGGAAAGTACCTTAAATATCTTAAATAGGATGATTTGCTGAAAGAAGTCTTTATGTTATTTTTAAAAGTCAGTAATTCTGCATTTAAAGATTTTCTAAGAATTACTTGCTTCGTCTGGGAATCGAACCGACTTAATAATTTTCTTGAAATTTGACTCGTACATTTTACGTCGTTCCTTTGTTTTAAAATACTATGTTGCTTGAGAAGAATTATTATTTTTTGTCAATTTTTTCGATTGGCATCATAAAAATAGGGGTCATCTTTTTTCACATTTAAGTCGGTTCGATTCCTAAACGAAGCAGGTAATTCTTAGAAAATCTTAGGTAAGGTTATATTGTATGTCTATGTAGGTAAGGAATGCAATCTCCATGTACCAAAAAGTGTCCGTCAAAAAACCTTAAATAGTTGGCGCTACAATACCTAGAATATTTGAAAAAAAAAAAAACAAATCATAGACAGCGCACTTCGTCACTAACTTCACTACGTCAATAACACAGGTTCTTCAAATGTTCTTAGCTACTCTAGCGCTAATCTTGAAAAGAGTTTTGGAACTATTATTTACAGCTAGCAGCTGGATACTTTCGCAACAGTTCTGCCTATGGAGATTGCATTCCTTACCTCTACCTTCCATATACAAAACCGCTTGGATCTGTCACATAACGAGCTGACTTGAACCAACATTATTTGATGTAACGTTTTCATCTACCCTCAACTGGCCTAAGGAGCCATTTGAAGGTAGATTTTGTTTACTTTTATTTTAATACCTTAAGATACAGAGTATAGGTAAGTATATTTATTTTTTATTGAAAGAGGTAAGCATTTTAACACAATCTCACCTGATGGTAAGTGCCAATGCAGTCTAGAATGGAAGAGGTATGAAGAGTTTTTATTGATAATCACTTTTCTTCACACTTAGGCCCGGCGCCCACTATCGGCAAGGCACTGAGATGGATCTTTCGACAACCTTGCCTACGCGAAGGCGCACATTTATCGGAAAATATTGTCGTAGCATCCTCAGGCATGCCTACGTATTTTTGGGAATCAATCCCGAGGTATCTCTAAGACGTTCTTAAGCATACCGAGGCATCTTAGACAAGCCAAAACGTTCCTATTAAACATCCTTAGAAATACCGAGACGTTCTTAGCCATGCCTATTATAGCCCCAATAAAAACGAGTAGTTGAGCAGAAACGTAGCAAGCAAATAGACGTGTGTATTCATTATGTTAGATTGGGACCTAGTGCTCATTGCTATTCTTGCTGAAGAAGAAAAGGCCTTACCTACGGCCAAAAAGATTTTGGGTGAAGGCTTCGGCGTCTTTTGGTACGCCTTACGTTGCGAAACAACCGAAAGTCCTTTAAATATGCCGAGGCTACTGAGCCGTACTATGGGCTGATACGCCAAAAAAAAGGACGTTCAAAGTTTTTTGCGAAAACCTTTAAAAAATTACTTTCCATAGGAAATGGCTTGACAAACAATAATTGTGGTAATGCATATTTAAAAGAGAAAAAAAGTTATTTTTTGGATGGAACCTAAAAATAGGTATCTTTTTTTAGGAAACTATTAGTTGTTCCGGCTTATAACATTCAGCCCGTGCAGTGTAGGTGCCCGTGTGTTTACTTAGTTATATCAAAAGTCCACAAACTTTTTGTTTCTTTAAATATACATTAATTTGAAAAATATACCACAATTATTATTTGTCGAGCCATTTCCTATCGAATGGCATTTTTAGAGTTCCGTAGCCAAATGGCAAAAAACGGAACCCTTATCGATATTTTTTTTATTTTATTAAAAACTGATCGGCGATTGGCTCTAGTCACACCTGATGGAAAGTGAAGACAGGGCCTAAGATGGAGCTCACCGATTCAGTAGTAGCCTATTCACTCTTACTTTAAAGAGACCGAGGTCATATTTATCAGGGAATACAGAGGGCGGGAGCGCATTCCATTCTTTAGCCGTCCGTAACAAAAAAGAGGAGGCAAACCGTTTAGTGCGAACAAATGGAATGTGTACCACGAACGGGTGCATTCTCTCCCCACGCCTGGACGTCCGATGATGGAAAGGGGAAGGTGGGATCAGATCGTGCAGTTCCTGTGCACACTCCCCGAAATGTATCCGATAGAACACCGATAGGCTAGCGACTCGACGGCGATGCTCAAGGCTCTGTAATTTTGACTTGATAGATGGGTCATCGCCAAAAAGTCTATGAGCCCGGCGCTCTATCGAGTCCAGGGCCGCCAGCTGATATTTGGCGGAACCGTCCCATAGGTGGCAGCAGTATTCCATGCTCGAGCGGACCTGTGCTTGGTATAGGGAGAGAAGCTGTTTCGGCGTGAAATACCGCCTAACCTTAAATAGGACACCAAGTTTTTTGGCAGCAGTTTTAGCCCTGGACTCAATAGTCAACCCGAAGTTTAAGTTCGATTTTAAACTTAGACCAAGAAGCTCTAAAGTGTTAGTCACGGGAAGGGACACATTTCGGAAAGTGGGAGCCAAGGTGAACTGGCTCCGTTTTGCGGTGAAAAGACACGCCTGTGTTTTGGTGGCGTTGAATCCGACCAAGTTGGCTTCGCCCCATTCGGCCACGGCGTTCAAGGACAGATTCAAACGTTCCACCATGGTCTCCCTGAGGATCTTGGTGTCACCTTCACTGGCCCTCGCGTCAGAGAGGTATCTCTCCGTAACTGTGCTGTCATCTGCGTACCCAAAGATTGAGGGCTTGAGCAGATCGTTGATGTGCAGCAGAAAAAGGGTTGCGGAGATTCGTCATGTCCGTCTGTCTGTCCGATTATGTCACAGCCACTTTTTTCCGAAACTATAAGAGCTATACTGTTTAAACTTAGTAAGTGGATGTATTCTATGAACCGCATTAAGATGTTCACACAAAAATAGAAAAAAAACAATAAATTTTGGGGGTTCCCCATACTTAGAACTGAAACTCAAAAAATCTTTTTTCATCAAACCCATATGTGTGGGGTATCTATGGATAGGTCTTCAAAAATGATATTGAGGTTTCTAATACATTTCTTTCTAAAATGAATAGTTTGCGCGAGAGACACTTCCAAAGTGGTAAAATTGTCCCCCCCCCCCCCCTGTAACTTCTAAAATAACAGAATGAAAAATCAAAAAAAAATATACGATATACATTACCATGCAAACTTCCACCGAAAATTGGTTTGAACGAGATTTAGTAAGTAGTTTTTTTAATAAGTCATAAAATAAAAATAATTTTTTTTTTCATCAAACCCATACGTGTGGGGTATCTACGGATAGGTCTTCAAAATGATATTGAGGTTTCTAATATAATTTTTTTTCTAAACTGAATAGTTTGCGCGAGAGACACTTCCTACTAAACGCATGTGCTATGTCGAACCATCGATATTCGAAATGTCAAAGATATGTCATAGTTTTTAACGCTTTACATTATAAACAAAAACGTCACTTTTGGCTAACCAAACCCCGAAGTTAACGGAGTTTCAATAAAAACGCCATGTATGCTAATAGTTTATTTATTTGGAAAAAATAATAGCATCTTAATTATTAATCTCAATAATCACCAATATTTAACTTATGTTTAAATAGCTTGACATAAAAATAATTTAATAACTAAAAACGTATAATATATACTTCCTAAAACAAAGAAACCATGTGTTCATATCCCACAGGAAGTACTTAAACCTAAAAGAAAATTGATACATTTTAACCATCGTCATTCTTGGCCAAATTTAAAAGCAACAGCACTGTATAACGTTATCCGTTACCCAGAAGACAACTATGATCACTCCAGTTACCATAATTATCTCCTGGAGAACTCTTGAAAAGTTTGCTTGACCAAAAAATAAATAAGCATGCTAATAGTTTATGACAATTTTTTTTTAGAAAGATAACTTATCACTATCTTGTCTCATGGGTCACAAGAAGTCAAATTACTACAAAAAATTCAGATACAGATAAGCCCCCTTATTAATTAACGCGTTAAAAACCGTAATTAGCTAATAATGGTTTGACTTAATCTGTCATTTTGACATATGTATTTGTAAACAAATTACTGTAAGAAAAACATTGGGACATTTTAATTGCCGACTGCACTTCTTATTTGCATGTCTATCAAGTACTTTTCGACCAAAAAATAAATAAGCATGCTAATAGATTATGACTTTTTTTTTAGAAAGTTAACCTATCACTATCTTGTGTCCTGGGTCACAAGAAGCCAAATTGCTAACAAAAACACCGATATAGATAAGCCTCCTTATTAATAAACGCGCTAAAACGCTAATAATAGTTTGACTTAATCTGTCATTTTGACATATGTATTTGTAAACAAGTTACTGTAACAAAAACATTGTGACATTTTAATTGCCGACTGCACTTCTTATTTGCATGTCTATCAAGTACTTCTCGAGACCTTTCTAATAAGCCTAAACCCGATGTGTTTGTGTTTTTCCCCCGAGGAGTTCCTTTGGTTACCTTTTGACAGCATCATCAGATCAGCTCCATGTTACCATAGTATTGCATTGTCATCGGAATTACAGTAGTATTTAAAATTTCTACTGAATCAGATACCGGGAAGTGGTTCATATTTTAATTAAAAGATTTGAAGCACCATCTTATATCTATATGAAGTATCCTTTAAACAAGCCATTCTTGTATATTTAAATATTTCGGGGATCTTGGAAACGCATCTAAGGATTTCGATGAGTTTTGCTATATGGGGGTTTTCGGGGGCAAAAAATCGATCTAGCTAAGTCTTATCTCTGAGAAAACGCGCATTTTTGAGTTTATATGTTTTTCGAGCAAAGCTCTTGCTTGCTTGTTTATGAATAAGGGCGAAGGTCTATTTATTGTCATTCGTTAGCAAGATGAAAACCGATGGTACATGTTACGGCCTGCACATGTAACGCTCAAAGAGAGAAATAGCATATGTAATACAGCCAAATAAGGTCTAGTTTCAATCATACTTCGGCACAATAACGGTGCAGCGCATGTATAAAGGAAAATCAACTATATCACTGCTGAATTAGGTCTATTTCCGGTCGTTCCTGGGCACGGTGAATAGGGATGGCACATGTGTGTGTAGCGCGTGAGTACCGCCGTGTAGCACACATACGCGGGGCACGTGACACTTCACCAGGTACGAGCTGAACTGTGGACGTTATATATATTTTTTTAATAAATGTTCATAACTGTCAGTACGCTTTAGAATAATAAATACAACAAACAATTTAACATATTAAATACCGTAAAACCACCCAACTATAGTCCAAAGCTCCCAACTATGGTCCACAAATAAACTAAATTTTTCTCGTTTAGGTGTGTATTTTACTATATTTTTGTAGTTCCAAGGCAAAGTATGTTTATAAATGGAAGGTACAACTAGGAGTAAACCAAAAGGAACATTGGTATACATACTTAATTTCCTTTTGAACTTGTGGACCATACTTGCAGTATTGGACTATAGTTGGGTAGTTTTACGGTAATAAAATAACACTCAATTTACAATTGTACTTTCGGATTCATATTCCCGGTGCCAATGCCATGATAATGTCTCTTGGGTGACATTTGAAAAGTACGATTTGAAAAGGCGCAAAAGAAGAAGAAGTAGGGTATGATTTCTAAGATGAAAGTAATCTATGGAAATTTTTGTATCTATCAACTAGTAGTTTTTATATTTTGTTGGTCCTGCCTTGATATTAGTCATGATATGTAAATTAAGGAAATCTCAAATTATTTACATATCCAATATATCAAAAATCATTAGTACATATCAAATTCATATAAACAACCGTCTAATGACGTAACATTATGTCAAATAAAACTTCGTCTTAAATTGTACAATTAATTTGTATTGCAGTTCTAGCATGTAAGTAGAGTAACTATGCTATTCTACTATTGTCCCCTGGCTGACGGCACGGAATAGCAACAAGAAATATTGATCCACAAAAATAAATAAGATACTAACCAACTGAGCGGTCTCATCTTCCGCCGACGCCACGACCACAGTTTTCTTCAACTTAATTACCTCAGTTAAAACCTTATGGTTGTTTGGCCCGAGCGACTGTAACTCATGTTGTCCGAGATGAACTCCGCTGTAGGGTATGTTGATGCTGCCTTCTATGCAGCTCTTTTCGTAGCTAAAAAAAAATAAAAATGGTATGTTTATAAATATTTAACACAGGCACCACAATAAGCAGAAAAATACAAGAAAAAATATATAATTTCAGTTTGATATCAACATCGTACTCGTAGGAAATATGGTTGAATATCTTATGTTTTGAAATCATATACAACCAAAAAATAGCAACTCTTATTGGAAATGGTTTAAATTAAATTGAAACTACGACTGTTATAATGTACGTTAGCCAAGATGGATATAGTTCGGAAATAAAAAGTTTTATTGCTTGTTTACCCTGCTTGTGGAGACTCGGGAGGAGTCGCTTATGAATTAACCATTTTCAGTGTCCATCCAAAAAAATGTAAATTATAAGTTACAAAAAAAGACATCGTCTCCTGGGGCATGAAAAGAGTGTTTGTGCGAAAAGTAAAGGCGGAAATTGCGTTGTAAAATATTATTGAACGTGATGGAAAAAAAGACTTTTTATACAGGCTTCAAATGATGATAATAGAATACTCACAGCAAATTAGACCTTATATCGATTACGCAGCACTTGTCTTGGCATATCAGGGAGAAGAAGTCGGACAGACTGATACGCGGACAACATTCGGCGCACAAAACATCCATGGGTATTTCCACTGCATCCTGCAAAAAAGGTTCAAATATTTTTGTAGTCATATATTCATATTTTGGGCAAGTATATTCGTATTTTTCGCAGTTAGGGTTGTCATATGAAAAACAGGAATATCCTGACAAAAGTCCAGAAATGTTTCCTGGGCGGTCATTACTCCAAAAATCACCTGTATCTTGAAGTTTTTAAACCTTTTAACTTTATTAAGCACTAGTTTTTGCCAAGAAAATTTACGTCAAAGCAACCCTACTCGCGGTAAGCAAAATAATCTTACGTACCATTGGATCTTTAACTTCCGCATCATTCGTAAATCGTCTATAAGTTATACTCCGAGGCGAGCTGCGGCACATTTCGATGGACTCCTAAAAATAGTTTACTTTAATAATATACCTATGTGATGATCAGTGTATAAATTATTATACTCGGGAGTTTTCAGAAAACAGTGTACCCAATTAGCGTGAGTTGTTATTAAAAGATAACCGCTGTCAGTTAAGCATTAAATTTAAATATTAATGTAGTGAAATGTGCGAAATAAATGTAATTTAATCACCTACTTGTAACCCTCTTATATTGCTGTGCCCTTACAGGGTGTTACATGTATACCTATATGTGCCATTCCATCCACGCTTGTAATGTGATATGCAATAAAATATGGGGCGCCGCCATACAATCGAAGTTACGCTCTCAAATTAAAACTACTTAAATAAATAAAAATTGGACACTCTTACACTAACTAACTAAGCCCCACAGTAAGATCAAGAAGTCTTGTGTTGTGGGTGCTCAGACAACGATAAATATATATATAAAATATACTTAAATACATAGAAAACACCCATGACTCAGGAACAAATATCCGTGCTCATCACACGAATAAATGCCCTTACCGGGATTGGAACCCATCATCATCATCATCTTCCTGGCAACCAACAAGCTCACGCAATCCAAGCCAAACGCCCCCACACGCTTGTGATTGTGGACTTGGCAAGCGTGTATAGTACATTATGTATTAAGGGCAGTAAACAAGAATTTACGATCGAGTGGGAATTGATGCCCGAAGCCAAGGGCTTAATTAACACGAGTTTGTAATTCGTTTTTCATCCCACTTGTGAGTGTGTAAAACTCCCCAGTGTCCCCATTGGGACACTGCAACACTGTACATGCGGACTACATGTAATAACACCCTTTACAAGTAAGTGTGATGAAAGTGTAGCATTTCGTTTATAGTGGCACTCTGTCTCTTATCAAGTCAATGCATATTCAGCTAGGACAGTAATTACCTTAACACATTCGCCAATATCGATCTCCGGTAGATCGGAGAACAGCAGTATACACTCGTTGAACCCTGACTCTAGGAGCGTGTCTCGTAGCTGCCTGAGGATCCCCACGCCCATGAATATGGGTAGTGCGGGACCCTCCACTAGAAAGGCATCCCAGAGGTGCAGGATCTTGTGGAGGGGGAACACATCTGTAAGAAAATCTTAGAATGAGGCCTTTTATTAACGCTCGACACAAAAAAGAGGTGTTATATTATATGTTTGACGCCAATGTCTGTGTGTTTGTGTGTGACATCGTAGCTTTCAAACGGATGGACCGATTTTGATGCGTTTTTTTAAACGTTTCCTTGCGGTGGTTCTTAACTATGTTTAATAAAAAAAACCAGCAGTTTGAAGAGTATCAACTACTTTCCCAAATGATGTAAGGTATTTTTTACAAAATGGATTATTAGGATTTTTGGCGTTTGTTTGTTTGGCGTTAGGGAGTGTTTAAAATTATAATTTTTATGGTTATAGGTCTCTCATTTAACTGTAGTGGTTGATAAGAAATGACATATATACTGGGTGGCAGCAAGGAGTTTCTGACACGTGGCCTTGCTAGAGCAAAAGTTCAGTTTCTTCCTGTAACCAGCTGCCTCACTGGGACGCATTCAAATAAATCTTGTACTAACATAATTATTAAAGTTTGCTGTGTTGCTAATTTATGTATCGGACTGGTCTGAAATAAATATTTTGTATTTCATTTATATACACATATTTCTTTCTAAGAAACATTATCTGTGCTGTCGCTTGGGTCACGGTCGTCAGATAAAATTTCCTACAAATAAAGAAAACATTTGTTTTAAAAAAAGAAACGATAAGACAGGTACTATGCGGCAAGGAAAATACGTCTTGATTTGACCCGATACAATTGACAAATGTTCTTCACAATCATGTTTCACAGGTAACACGAGCAAGGAAGCCTACGTAAACTGTAGATGACAATACTTGCTAATAACAACTATTCAAATATTCGAAAGATCTTAATTCGAAAGCCATTTCGAGAAAATGGTGTTAGGAACTCAACAAATTGGTTTTGAATTTTTTACGCCCTTTTAGAATGAACTATTTTTCAAAATGGCTTTTTGAAAAACGGTTTAGTAACTCACGTGAGAACATAGTGAGGAACCAGGGTATGGCGAACAGATTCGGCTCGAACCCGATCTCGAAGAGGTGTGTGACCAGCTCTGGCTCGTGGAAAGCGACCATCTGCCAGAATTTGGCAAGGTACTCCTTTATTACGGCGCTATTGTCCTGAAAATAAAATTTTCATTTTCATGCTCGTCGATCAGCCAAACTACGGTCTCATGCGACATTATCCTAGTCTATATTGTTATGATATGCAGGGTAACGATATACAAATGAAAATATGTAAATGAAAATTAGACATGTTTTCCTTCTAGTTTCTAACGAGGCAATTTTAATCTATTTTCCGTGTCATTGTTTTTCGTGGCACTTGTCCTTCATGGAAACGTGTAAAAAATCAATATAAAATTAAAATTTTACGTGATCCCATTTAAAGCATCCCTTAAAGCTGACCCGCTTGGGCAGTATAAACACAAGAATTAGCTCAGGCACTAGTTTTAAAAATTCGAATGCCATACTTTCTAACTAAGATAATAAGATTAGTCCTGTTTCAGTAAATTTAAAGAGGTTAGTTACTAACCTCTAAAAACCTACTGTAGGTTAGATAGGTTTAATACGTTTTGTGTCAGAAAGACGTGTTTGTCACAAACTCTTATTTTTTATTTACAGATTTCGCACTATCTATATTTTCATGTAGATTTCATACATTGCATAATCATGGTATATTGCCAACAGGTATGATTCAACCTTTTAGAACATCTACTTACTAAATTTATTTGTGGAATTTTATTTTTGATTCAAGATTTTATCGCTGCCTGTACTTTAACAGGCAACTAATAGTCATCCAGACAATTATAACAAACCCAAACAAAATTAGGTTGTTTTATCACAGAGTTCCTATGGCCACCTCATGTGTCCATTATCAGATCAGCTCGATGGTGCCATAATATTGCATTGTCACCCAAGTGACATACGTATTTGAAGTTTCAGCTCAATCGAATAATGGGAAGTGGGTCTAATTTAGCTTGCAAGATTTGACCCACACATACGTACATACATACAAACATTGCAATATATACATAATTTTGCATACTTTTTATTAGTGACCCAGGGGACATCGCCAAGGCATTACCCACAATACCTGGAACAACTCTTAAAAAGACCTTTTTCCCGGTTAAATAAATTTTTACAGCGTCATAACGTTTCGCTATATAACTATCATAGTTTTACTTCAAATACCTTCAGGAAGAACTTGTGTAGAAAACGTGGCACAAACGCTGATAAACAAGCAAAGGCACGGGCTGAAACAATACGAAATCAGTATTAGAAGAAAAAACCGGCCAAGTGCGAGTGGGACTCGCGCACTCTATAAAAACGGCAAAAAAAAATCGTTTGTTGTATGGGAGGCCCCTTAAATATTTATTTTATTCTGTTTTTTTGTATTTGTTGTTATAGCGGCAGCAGGAATACATCATCTGTGAAAATTTCAACTGTATAACTATCACGGTTCATGAGATACAACATGGTGACAGACGGACGGACGGACGGACGGACGGACGGACAGCGGAGTCTTAGTAATAGGGTCCCGTTTTACCCTTTGGGTACGGAACCCTAAAAAAGTAACGAGGCCTTAGAGAATAATATTAATGACCAATACTCATAAATGAGTGACTGGTAATTTAATAACGAGACTTAAGTAAATTATAACATAGGTCAACTCAAATATGTCCTGTTTTTTTGAGTGCCAGAAAAATTTAGTTATGTCATATTCATATGTTATCTTAGCTACAATAGATTTTTTACCTAAAAGTTCAGGTTAATGAATTACCTTCATTATAAAAGTTGAGGTAAAGGAACGGTGCAGTTAAGGAGTCCAGTCCTTGCCAGTAAACGTATTGTGGGTTAGTCAGCAGCCACGCCTTTAGTAATCTCTTTAGGCCCCTGTGACCCGCAGCGCCGCAAAGGAGCCAGCAGTATTGGTGACAGCGAGGGATGTCTACGTCTATCTGTGGAAATTGGGAAACGAACGGTTTTTAAACGACCAAAGACTCAATATAGATAATTGTATAATGTATAATATTATATTAGTTCAGTTATATAATATTGGGTAGTATAACTATAGCCCACTTCGAGGTCTAGCCTTCCCAATCATGTTTTAAGAATTATCGATTTAAAATGCGTTTCATTGGTCTAGAATTCCCAGTAGTGTTTTGAGATTTATCGATCGAGAACGCGTTTTAGAAACTATCGAACGACATTCTCTGTCAGTTTCATCGAAGATCTCCAAGTAACGACGCATTCCTGTTTGATAATTCTTAAACATAACTGAGAAATTGTTTACACAATTTTTCAAGAGTACGAAAGCAAGCAACAAAAAATATTTAAGAAGAAACATATTTTTAAACGTGACCCAGAAGACAACATACAGGAACTACAAATTAATTTATGCGAATCTGCTGCTGTTTGATTCCTGGATTTACTTGAAAAATATGATTTTAAATACAATACAAAAATACATTATGCCTTTACTTTGTTTGTTTGTGTAGGTATCCTCTGGAATACCGAGGATTCTTCCTTACTGTCTGTAGTAAGGAAGAATCCTTACCTGTCTATCAGTAGGCGTGGGCGTCTCTTTGTCGATTCTCTCATAACGATCCTCTATGTCTCCGACAACGCCCAATAAGGCAGCCCAGACATGTCCGCGGATAAGCGGTGGAATGTCCACTTCCGCTTCTGCCCGGATGTATGATGTTGTGTAGGGATAGCCCTGAAAAATTAGAACGGCTTTTGTAATATATGCCCGATTTTAAAAACGCCTTCCTTTCTCAAGATAAGCTAGTATCTTTTTACCTAAATCCAAGGCGTCCTTCGGCCCTACCCGAAGCTCGGCCTTCGGCCTTTGCATTGACACTATTCCTATTGTACCTCGCGTGTACGTGCGCCTCTCCCGAACGTTTCGAGCATTCGGCCCTACGCGGACCTCGGCCTCCGCAATGGCTGTCCACGACACGTTTGATAGATGGATAAATAATTTAATTGACAACAAAGGTTTTAAATTACATTTATTTTTACACAATTAAGCTATACTTAACCTAGACAATATATGTATAAATAAGCTCAAATCACAATCAATGTGACAATAGGACAGTCTCAGCTAGAAGCCTCGCCTTTACCGTTGCGGCTATGTTGCTACCGTTTTTTTTTTTTCAATAAAATTTAGTCCAGCAACTTACATGCATTAGCCTCTGGAACCAAAGAAGCCTATAAAACTGGTATTCCGTATCTCTTTCCCTTATAATTCTCGGTAAAGCCACAGCATCAAACTCCTTTCTCCTCTCGTGCATCAGAGGATAGTAGTCGTGTATAGGAACGTGGGATAACCTAGCCTTTAGTAATTCTAGGCTATATTTGGCTATTCGGCGGTCGAAGAGCGCACCGACTTTACCACCGACTGTGCAACCATCGAGGAGGATTGCTCTGGAAATGTAAATTATTAATATTATGCTACATTTTAAGGGTGACCCAAGAGACATCATCTCATCAATGAGTACCTATAATTAAGGACGTTTTTTATTGACGACAGTTTAAAATAAGAGCTTTTAAAAATACCATTGAGGCATTTGATCTATGATGTGATGTCTCCTGGGTCACCCTTAACTTCCAGCGGCCCACCATGCAAGAAAAAATGATAATCAGACCGAATGGTATTAGGTAATAGAATCGAATTTGTTTCGTTTTAAAATGACGTTTTCGTTTGAAAACGATGTTCCAAAGAATAATTATTTAAATTTAACTGGGGGTAATTTGTACTAGTATTAGGACTAGTGGTTCAAATTTTGTACCTAAAATATCTACAAAATTTACGAAAAATCATCGTATAATTTTTGTTATCGACATATTAAATATTAGGACTGTAAACACAACACGTATACGTACGTTTAAACCCGGGTATGTCCTTAAACTACGTCCAAACGAGAGGTATGGGCATTGTGAATGTCATCTTGCTTAGTATGGTAGGGCACAGCACAGCGGATGTCATTCCAGATCTAGAGCAGAGCCCAACTGGGGTAGTACCTCCACCTTCCAGAAAACCGCAGCCAAATAACACTAGACCCTACTCATAGTGTTGTGTTCCTGCCGGTGAGTAAGGTTGCCAGAGAGCTCAACGAGGGTGCGGAGTGTTAGGGTCGGCGAGTTGCATGCGTACATAGGCTACGGAGACTGCTTACCATCAGGCGGGCCGTATGCTTATTTGCCACCGACGTAGTATAAAAAAACACGTCATTAATTTTTTTATTAAAGTAATCTAACAGTCATTTCAGTACCTATCTAATATCAAAACAAGGAAATGTAGCACTTACGAAGGCATAGACAATATAGGCGGACTGTTCTTAGTCAGCCCATTCTTCTTCAACTTGACCTGCACATCCCCTCCAGCCAGCTGCCACCAATGGTACAAATACTGTAGCTTGCACCCCATCAGTCCGCGGGGAGGTTTGCTCTGAACGGGCAACTGAACGTCCATATGAGATAGATCGTTGACTACCTCCGAAAAAGTGGCGCGGTCGCTTGGGAGTATTTTTAGACATTTCTCGATGATTGTTCGGAGGTCTTCTGGTATTTGCTGTAACAAAAATATGGTTGTGTATCGAGGTTTTATAATAGTACATTACGATACAAGTGCGAAAGATAGGAAATTGGAAACGAGTGGCGATAAATTAAAACACGACCGAAGGGAGTGTTTTAAATAGACACGAGTTGCGAATTATCTATTCGCACATGTATCGTACAACGTTTTACAGTAGATATCGCCCTTTAAATATTCGACATAGTAACGTAATATGCTAATTTTCGCACTAGTGCGGTAAAGTAGCACCATATGTACTCTAAATAAGTTTTCTGTTCTCCGAGCGGAAAGGCTGAACGAAGTTGCCGCTTTCCGGCTCCGTCGAACAGAAAAATAGAAACTATATCTACGCATCGTGGCCAGTAAAAAAAAAACCGGCTAAGTGCGAGTCGGACTCGCACAGGAAGGGTTCCGTACCATTATCTATAAAAACGGTCACATCCAAGTACTGACCCCGCCCGACTTTGCTTAACTTCGGTGATTAGATGAGAACCTCGAGATTGGAAAAAAATATTGATTTTATTCTGTTTTTAATTATTTTTTGTTATAGCGGCAACACAAATACATAATCTGTAGAAAATTCAACTGGCTAACTATCACGTTTCATAAGATACAGCCTGGTGACAGACGGACGGACGGACGGACAGCGGAGCCTCAGTAATAGGACCCTTTGGGTACGGAACCCTAAAAAGCTTCCTCTAATCTAATCTGTGCCCTAGGGCCCTGTTTGTAGGGTGCCTCGCGCTTCGGGCTTATTTAACACTTGTTCGTAAATTCTTGTTTACCGCCCTACTATTAACATGTGTCGCTTAACTCCAAATCAGATAAATCCATTCAACCCTCTGAGAAAGTATCTACTATATTACCTTTTCTTAAGACCAAAGTCGCATAATTTGACATATGGATTTATATGAGTTAGAAGTTGCTGGTGGCCTAGCGGAAAGCGCATGGTGGCCTAGCGGAAAGCGCTGGTGGCCTAGCGGAAAGCGCTGATGGTAGCCTAGCGGAAAGCGCTGGTGGGTTAGCGGAACGCGCTGGTGGCGTGGAAGAGCGTGCGACTTGTAATCCGGAGGTCGCGGGTTCAACCCCCGGTTCGTACCAATGAGTTTTTAGGAACTGATTTACGAAATATCATTTGATATTTACCAGTCGCTTTTCGGTGAAGGAAAACATCGTGAGGAAACCGGACTAATCCCAATAAGGCCTAGTTTACCCTCTGGTTTCGAAGGTCAGATGGCAGTCGCTTTCGCAAACCTTGCCTACCTACCTCAAAACTCTCTTGCTTGCCTTGCCTACGTTAAATCTTGGCATTAGTTGTGAAGCGGACCCCAGGCTCCCATGAGCCGTGGCAAAATGCCGGGACGACGGGAGGAAGAAGAAGAATAATTCTCGTTTGAAGGGTTTACACTTCGTTGTCCACATCTCATGCTGACAGATAAACAGCTTAGCGTGGCGAACAATCGCCACCAGATATACTTAGTGAGCGGCTAACGTGCTCATAAATATCTAAACCTGCATTCTAACACCTTGACAGCAGTATTTAGAGTCGTTCAGATATTTGTGAGCCATTTTGTGATTACAACGGTCAATAAAAATGCTTTGTAATATTTGTCACAAACTAAAAACCTACTGCTGATTTGACATCTATGATAATATTTTTACACTTTGAACATATTGTTTATGCTGTGTGTAGTACAAAAATGCAAATGAAATAAAAGGTAGCACATATAACATACAGTTCCGTAAACTAAGTATTTCGGCATCGGTTAGACAGATCTAGGTTACTTAAAGCAAGCCTGACCTATAGCAATAAAAACTAAAATAAAGTAAAAGCATTCTTTCATCGTCCTGTGTTACGTCATCTCACTAATATCTCTTCACGATTAAACTGCTGTACTAATTCAGATGAAATTGTCCATGGAGAAAGTTGAATCCCAAGGCCTTCTTTCCTCTCATTCGTCCTAGCAAAGAGGCTATCCCATTACGTATGTAAGGGCATAGGATAGTTTTTAACGCAGACATCATAAGCTGCCTCGCCACTGGCACCGTTTGCCGAGGCGCACACTTTCGCTTTCATGCCATCAGACTTAAGAGGATTAGCCACTTTGCTGAGACAAATGAGAGCCAGATATAACAACACCCTAAGGATGATAGCTGGATGGAGTGGAGGCCCACTGTCCTATATTACGGTATTGGGTCAGCATTGTAACGGGGACTGCAAAGTAAATAATCTTTTCGACGCCAAGGACGGATATATCCGAACAACAGGTTCAAGGCCAACGACGGTTTTTTTTATTATTAATAAAGTACATCCACATCATACATATTATAACTTACACTAAAAACATTTTAAAAGGTAATAAATACTGATATATACAACAATTATGGAGTACCTAACATTGACTACTTATATTATACATAACAGTGAGATTACCTAAACTTAGCCTAAAACTAATCTTATACTAATTTAATTATAACTACAATACTATACGGAAATTCTGCGAATTAAAATTTATAAAAGATACAAAATATAATTTAATTGAACAGATTATTTCTTTTATTTTCTGCCCATTATTTTATGTTTGAACGCAGGTAAACGATCTTGAAAAATGTCGATGTAATCCCCGTCCTTTATAAAGGCATTGTAGGCAGCGCAAACTCGTACCATGGGTTAATCCGCGGATGGGCGGATTAATCCGTCACAGACCACAGAGCAACATAGACCTACGTGCATATGCATAAAGTTCAATTTCAGTTTTGACACTTCGGTAACTTGGCGACCGAGTGACAGCTTTTGTGTTTGACACGGCGTCGAAAATTTAGTAGTTTCATTTAAATTTTTAGTTTCAAATTTTATAGTAGTTATGTTACAACTTGACTAACATCTAGTTTATATAGTTCCGAGTTTAACCTTTCGAGACCCGTGGCCTCCCTGGGTAGCCAGCTTCTAAAACCAATGACGGAATGTCGCTGTCCGGGTCTCGAAAGGTTGAGTAATAGGTACTAACAAGATATGGATTATAGTCTAAAATAAATTATTTTTATTTACAATTCTACGTCTTGGCCGACGAAGTCGCGGGTAGAACCAGGTTTATTATAAGGTAATTTGTTTAATAGGAAGTATTACTGAAATGTTCTGCCGCCAGAGTGCAGCACTAGCACGTATCTTAAACTATAATAATAATTCAGCCTATATACGTCCTACTGCTGGGCTCAGGCCTCCTCTCATGCGTGAGAGGGCTCGGGCTATAGTCCCCACGCTAGCCCAATGCGGATTGGGGACTTAAACCATAGAGTAACTTATACATACTGTGCCTTACTGCCATACTGCAGGTTAGATAACGAAATTTCGATTTTCTTATTTTACGGTAGGCCCTCAGATTGTAATGGATTGTGGTAGTGGCGCTCCCTACGCAGAGTTTCGCGTAATATTCCCCACTGAAGACTGCATGTGCAAAAATAAGATAAACCTACCTTATAAGCATCATACAAGTCATTTTCTCTAGCGATCCTCTCAGGCGGGCTCCCAGCGTGAACTAAAGTAAGTATTCTCCTCAGAATCGGTCCGGGTTTCAGATTGGTCCACAACTTGCCCAAACACAGCTCCAGGAGTATGATGCCGAAGGTCCACACGTCTGCGGCTGGACCTCCGCCGTCTAGGATTGTTTCTGGGCTCAGATATCTTGGGACACTGGAAATTAAATATGTAAAATGAATAGTCTAAAGGAAAGTGTTCAGTTCAGGTTCTTCTCTCACTGAGCGACGGCTGTATGTGCCCGGGATCTATATACCAGGGTAGAGATATATCATTTGATTTGTTATTATTTGTTAGTTCGAATAAAAAAGTAAACAATGAGTTTGATCAAAAATAAAACTGCTCTTTTTTAGAAGCAGTTTTCATAATGAGCTCATGTACGAAAAAAAAATCAAATTTTTCATGGTGCGGTTTAGACTTATGTTCCTGATTTTTTCTATCGAGTTCAATCAGATTTCGAATTGATGAAATAACTAGAGAAAGGCCTCAAAATTGCAATTCATATTTTTAGTAACCATATTATGATAATGATGAGTCCACCAATCTAAAGTTATGGGTTTAGGAGGACATTACGGATTTTCTGAACTGGAACTGCAAATTAATTCTACAATTTCCTTTCATGATGTCAACAATTAAACATCTTCAATGTGCTATTATTCTAAGGGATTTTTTGGCTTTTATTCTAAGCATCTCTTTCGGCCCGCCTGATGGTAAGCAGTCAAAATAGCCTATAGATGTCTGCAGCTCCAGAGGTGTTACATGTACATCTCTGTGTATTAAGCAAAAAACTAGATACATAGTTGTAATTATTCCTATTTGCGTAAACTAAATCAGGGAGAAAAAACTCAATAAAATACACTAGCCATGCCATAATAAGTATACATAATAAGTTTAGTAGCCATGTTAATTTTATAAATATACTCTGTGGCAGAATATATTTATAAAATTAACATGGCTACTTCTACTTCTCTCTCTTCTTCTTCTACTTACCCAAGTGGGAATAAAACTTCTTCCCCCCCTCCAGTCATATAATACATGCCATAATTAAACAACTTCACTCTCCCTTCACTGTCCACTAAGATGTTATCATCAGACAGTGTCCGGTGCATTATATCCTGCTCATGTAAGTATGCGAGGGCTGTGGCTACTTGGTAGGCAATGTTTTTTATTTCATTGTGGGTGAACCTTGAGGTGTATTCGCTGAGGGACTTGCCTATGACTTCTGCTACCACTATGATCCTCTCTGAAACAAAAGAGGTTAGATAAATCATTTAAGAGTCACATAAACCAACTCAATGGAAGGGACATTCAATGCTGCTGGTATGTACAGGGAAACTACACACAGAACACTGGCTGAACCAGACTCGATGCAGACCGGCCTAACAAGCCATGCATCAACGGTAAACTCAGAAAAGCTCTCTTTCAACTAGGGAAGGTCCAACTGAGTATGGTAATATATTTAACAAACAACTTTTTATAACAGGTGTTACAGACAATCACTTATACCGAGGATGCATGGAGACAGAAGAGACAGCCTCTCTCATATGGGGCTGGAATGCAGCGGAGTGGCCCCATACAGGGCAAAACATCTCAGATCTACGAGAGACCTCCCTGAGGTTCCACTCAAGATCAAAGGTTTGATAGAATTTCTTGAGGAGTTGAGCTGGCAGGACTGGCCTGTTCAACAAAACCAGTTGTCGAGTCAAACAATTTAAAACCTAACTGCCACCATGCAATTAAGATACACTCTCATTTTAAAACAACATGCTTAAATTATATAAAACTTGACATGAACATTAACATAACATATATTTAACTCTAGTACTAGTTTGCATTGCTAAAAATAAAAGAAAATAGAGTTGGAATAGTAAAGAAGATTTGTATATAAAACTTTTATTATCTCTAATTTCTTTGCATTTAAATGTCTTCATTCTTCAACCTAAGCCTTTTCCCATTATCTGGGGTCGGCTCTCCTTGTCCTGTTTCTCCACACAGGACGATTTGTTGCAGTTCCGGCGTCAATATTTGTGTTTTTCAAGTCATTCTGGACCGTTGTCAGCCAAGTAGCAGGCCGTCTTCCACGGCCTCATTGCATCATTGGTAGATCCAATGCTACTAGTACCATGTGATCTGAAGACTGTCTGAGCATGTGACCGTACCAGCGTAATCGCTTTTCCTTCAGCTTTTCTTCAATAGGAATTTGCATTCAAATGTCTAACAACAAAAGTTAGTACCAGATATACTTGAATATTCATGTCAAGTTTCACGAAATTTAAGCATGTCGTTTTTAAATGAGAGCTGCTCCCCCTGGTGACGATGGTGGTGTGGCCACAGGACGTGTGTGAGTGATCTGTCGATACCCCCCGTCAGGGGGGTATGAGGGGCCGCTACCGCCTCTCGGCTGCGGCGGCTGTCGCGGGTCGCTTCCCCACCGACTGGTGGGGTGGTCAGTTGGCCGTCATTTTGGGGACGGTGTGTGTAGCTGGTGTATAGCCACAGGACGTATGTATTTAGGCTGATGACATTGATTGTACTTACCATGTTTTCCTCGTATAACATCAAGATACGTGCACAAATTAGGATGTTCTATAGTGAACAGTCGCTGGGCCCAGCCCAGTATAGTTATAGAACTTGGCGTCAACGGCAATCCATTGCTACCGCACATTTCGCCTGGATGATTCTTGGCGAAATACGTGCAAGCTGCAAACTTGTAATCTTTTTGCTCCATCTTGATCTATAAATGCTAAATCACTGTTTCTATACTTAAATATTGGTTCTTTTATTCTGTAACATACTTAGATTTTCATATTTTAGAACGTTTTTTTACTAAGTTTTCTCAAGTTCGGAAAACAGCGAGAACGCCCCCGACAAACGTAAATAAATAAATATCAATTTGTCATTGTCAATGTCATGTTTGACGTATTTGACCTGACAGGTAGATTTTTCCACAGATAAGACTATAGGGAGAAGACTAAATATAGTTGGTCAAGCAAATCTTGTCAGTAGAAAAACGCGGCAAATTTGAAAAATCGCGGGCTAGCAACACTGTGTTCGAATAATTCCAAAATCGCGTGTAATCTGTGTTTTATCTGTAGAATGTGGATCGTCCATCTTGTTTGTTTACATTCCGAATCGGTGCTAATTCAAGAGAAATTTCTGCTCCCAGCATTAAAATAAATATCAATATATTAAATAATATTGTGCATGACCATAAGCAAAGTCAAGATGCCTACAATGTAAGTAAAATCATGCTCGTTGATCTTAACCATTAGAAAATTTTGAGGTTATGATAATTACTGCAAGATCCCGGAGAATTTTTAAGATAATGTGCAGTTTTTTCTGTTTCAGGGTTAAAAGGCTTAAATAAAGATAAAACGTATGCCTCAATATATCCAATAAGACCACGAATTGTGCCCTCGAAACCGCAACTGATTCGATTGTTCCCAATATCAACAGATGAAGTCCTCAAATATTTTCAAAGGTAACTTTTTTAAACAATCTTAAGACGTTTAAGAACCTTGATTATACCTACTTTCTTTCGCAACATCTACCTAATACTTCCATATGTTTGTTGCAGGATTAAAACTCTCCCAATATAAGGCGTTCGTAAAAGTTTCTCTTCATACAAAACTTACCTACGGCGGTTTACGTACATACGTGTACAACGCAAACAAGACGAAAAATAAACTTGTTAATTAAAAAAACTAAAAAAATTGGTACAATAGTTTAGATTATTATTGTAAAAGTTGTCCGTTTGTTAATCATCACGAAAATATATTATTTAGGCTGATTTGTTTCATGCACTCAGCTATTGCACATGTATACCTATGGAAAATCCTAGTTTATACTTTCTGAAGTCGGTATGTACCTATTTAAGAGAAGTTTTAAGTCGCTTTACCTGTTTGTTCAATAAATTAAAATAATTTATTCAGTGTGCATAATTTTAGAAAAATATTTTAACATTTAAATCATACCTTCTATTATCCAGAAACAATATAACTCCATATTACTCACATGAGTGGAAGTTGTTAAGTTTCCATTGTCAAGGTATCTTTTATTAATATTTTGAGTACCTGAAATTGTGTCAGTTCCTGACAAGTCTTGAATAGACTAATGTGAAAGTTAATAAAATTTCTTAACAGCATTCTCCTGATATCTAAATGACTTTTTTAATTATCTACATATAAAATATGATCTAGCCGATACATGTAAATATCTAACATTTTTAGCCTGTATAAAAACAGTCACTACTGTTACTACTGAGCAAAACCTTACCAAGCTAGCATGTAAGAGTGGTCTCAGAGATATTGGAATATCTCTGTACTATAAATTAGGCAAATTGCTTAAGACTAAGTTTTATGTGTAACTACTACTGAATAAATTTTGAAACTTGGAATGGAAACTTTAAACTTGAAATTACAAATTTTCAAACAGATCTGTTTTATGCTTAAGATGCAATAAGTGACTAGGTACAAAGTATTCTGATGCTTGGTTGGAGTGGACCAGTAACATTGGTAACTTAATGATATTTTTTCAATGAATGGCCTGAATTAAGTGTAAGTAAGCTAAAGTGATCCGTATCTTAATTGCCTTGAAATTAAATGAACACCAAAATATCTGCAGTTGTGTTTTATTTATTTTTAATCTATATATTTATATAAGTATATTGTAAAACCATTTCAAAATTACACTGGTATGTGAATGTGACATTGTTCAAGAGAAATACACTAATTTACAATTAACAAGTGGCATAATTATTTTCTTTGGGCTTCTTCAGTTTCTGAACTGATGTTAAAAACAGCTTTCTACCGTGGTGCTCATGTTCTCTTTGCTCCCTATTTGTCTTCTAAGTTTGCTAAAACAGAATAAAACCATATCAAAATGATGTAAATAGTCCAGATATTTGATATTTAATAAGCCCTGCAATTGTGACAAGAATAGTTACAGTGATACCCTACCAGGGCTACCGCTGCCAGTGATGGCTCAGGGGTTACTTACCTAGGTTTTAATATTTACCTAATTAAAACAATGGATTGTTTTATTCTAGTTAAATTCAGTAGTATAGGTACCTACTAACAGCTCGTTTTGGTAAAAAGTACTCAAGTGCAAATGCCTTAACCTTTACATTTATTTAGCTATGACATCTTCATGTTTAAGTTGAATATATATGTAGCAGATCTGCTCCTAAGCATACCAAAGGTTAAGAATGCGAGCGCTCGCCTTTTGCGTCCACCTTTTACTAAGCATACAAACCTTTATTTTAATTCAATATATTGATATATTTTTCGATTGTACCTACCTAAATATGTCTAATTAGCTTTTGAAGGTTGCATAAAGGAGCATTTGTATTGCATTTTATCGTGATGTATCTTTAATATTGAATTCCAACCGAGAAATCTGATAATACATTAAAATCCAGCTACCTGCGGAAGCAATGATTTGATTCAAACATTATTTTCTCCAGCATAGTCCGTTTGCAAATAGGTATTTTTTGATCTCGTTTATCATATTGATTGACATCGTTTTTACTCCAGTTTAAATTGTCCCTCTCATAATAATAACAATTTCCAAATGCTTCAATAAACCGCGAGCGGCAATTTTAGTTGACGTACGAAGAGCGCGCTCAGCGGAAAAAAATATGTTTCGGTTCGATGTACATTGCTGCTTTTCTTAGCGCAATACTGCTATGTGAGTGTTGCCATACTTCAGTTTGCTTTACATTGCTACTGACAGACTTTGCTTGACAGACCGCACGCGCTAGGCGTTACTGTGCAGTCAGTGTCACTCCTCGTTACCGTTCTGTTTTGCGTGTAGGGTACTAAATATATATTATGTGAGAACGTTCCTGACCAAGTAAAGGTTAGATGCCACGTGCTCATGTAAATTAACGAGGTTTGGCGGACGATTAATCACTGTCTGTATCTCTTTCAAAAAAAAAGGTTATTAAACAGAGATGTATATAGGCCTTTATGAATTGCTGGGAAGATTTTCTAGTGTAAATCAAGAATCACCTCGCGTTTAGTAACTTGCACCTTTCAGGTCCTGGGGGCCTACCGCGAAAACCGAAATTCGCAAATTGCGGGGTTCTTTCTCTTTTACTCTAACTAAAACGCAATTAGAGTGACAGAGAAAATTGCCCGCAATTCACAAACTTCGATTTTCGCGGTTATAGCCCTACCGTGACAAACGAAAATCTAAATTTCTCGAATAGACAAGAGTGATACAGATAACGAAATCGCAATTTTTGTTTTTCGCGATAGGCCCTCTGGTCTTCCAGTGCCGTGTGTAGAGTAGGGAATGCAATCAGTAAATATTTAATATGAGAAATACCGGTAATTTAGCGAGTTTCCACTAATTTCTAGAGTCAGACCAAACTAAGTTAGCAGTGATTTTGATAGCCCATACGGTGCAAGTGTTAAGTAAAAGGGTAAAAGTAATGATTTCATAGAAGTTTGACGTTTAAAGTAACACTTGCAGTGCCTGGTCTATTAAAAACTTATCTTTACTTAATGTAGTCGTTATCTTTTATCTATTTTTCAATTTGTCTGTATATTATTTATGTCTTTTTCCTTCATGTCTGTTACCTTTAGTGATTTTTCTCACTTGATGGTCTCATTGGAAGATCAGCGCTGGAAGCCACCAGCAACATGCTGAGATTAGGCCATTTCGTGACACTTTACACATTATACTTTCTTTGTTTTTATTATATTATGTAATGTAATGTTTACGAATAAAAAATATATTATTCTATTTTAAATTCGTTGCCAAATTGTCTTGGTCTGACTCTACATTTTTTTACTAGATTGCATTGCCTAATCGTGTGTACATGGTTTTATTGTGGTTCACGCTTTGTCTATGACCGTTATGCTGTTAACTTCAAGTGACATTCATTTCATCTCATTTCAATGAATTCAATGTCTCATTGTCATTTTGTACTACACGATTTCCAATCTCTATGTACATGTAACTGTTTAATGTACAAATGGTTTTGCGTAGTTTATATTGTTCAAAAGCAAACTAACGATACATTTACAATGTGTCTATAAATATTGAGTTGTAATTTACTTTTCATAAGTGAAAGTTGCTTGAGGTAACGTTATAAAAGTAATTAACATTTTGCACATTTTTGTCCAGCGCGCAACAATGGCTTGTGTACAGAATTCAGTCCAGGCGGACTCTGAGAGGGAAGAAGGAGAGATAGTAGATGAATTAGATGAGCTTTCGGACATATCCTCGGAGGAAGAGTTTCTGCTTCGACAGAGGTTGCATATGCTTGAGAAGTATAACAATGTCCTTGAACGCAAGAATGCGAAGCGTACGAGCATCACAGGGCCTGGTAAGTAACTTGTTTATGACAAATTGTAATTCTCCTTTTGATGCTCAGTTTATACAAGTTTGTAGAGTACTTTCCACTTGTGTGTACTGAACTCATTAGTGGAAGTACAAGTGAATACATACCAGTTATGTTTGTTAACCAATATGCACTGCCTGTAAGTATTAACTTATTTGTTGCACCACAAAAGTGAACTGTGGTGTGGATGTACAATTAGGGACATTCACGGTGAACCAGTTCAGAATTTTTTTGCCTCAATCCTTATGAGCGAGCTAAACTCTGCCTCCCATAGAGATAACCAATTACGATGCATTTAGAATTCTATACCTTAATAATGAAAAGGGTAAAAGCAGGGTAACCGGACAAACAATAGGTAGTAAGGACAGTTTATTAGGTGTTGTTGTTTAGGCTAAACTTCGCCTCCCCATAAAGATAACCAATTAGGATGCGTTTAGGATTCCTTATCTTAGTTTGCAAATGCCGGCCGTCACAAAGAAAATGGATGACAATAAGCTTTACCTTAAGCTTTAAGAAGAAGAAGATGGGGTGGCAAAGTGTGCAAAATGAGAGCCTGTTAGCACACAGGAAAATCTAAAATTTATGTTACAGTACATATGGTGCTACTTTCCCGCACTAGTGCGGGAATGCACTTTTTCCGTGCCCATAACGAAAATTTTGAAGGTCCATATGTACAGTAAAATGTTGTACTATACACATGCAAAAAGGTAATTTGCAACTTGTGTTTTTTAAAACACTTCCTTCGGCCGTCTTTTAATTTACCACCACTTGTTGCGAATTTCCTACTTTCTGCACTTGTATGGTAAATAACTATAAAAGTTTAAGCAGGTCATCAGCCTCGGTGCCCTCAGTATGCTACTGCTTATTTTGCTATTTTGCAGTTCATTATACAATCTATCATATAATTTGCAGTTGTCATGAGTTAACATTTTTTATTGAACAAACTTTTATACTTTTTGCAGCAGTACACATAAATATTAATGTCAGTAAGGGTAATGCAACACAATTTTTATGTGTGACATAGAGTGACTGTTTGACCACACACACACACACACACACACACACACACACACACACACACACACACACACTATTTCAATATTATTTTCATTTGAATCATGTTATACTTTTTTTTGTTTACAAAAATAGCTGACTCATTTTAAAAGGGTTTTGGTTCATTTAAAAATATCGATACTGACAAAGTGCCTACAATAAACTTAAAATATGTATACACATATACAACCTTATTGCTCATATATTAAGGTAGTGTATACATACTTTTGTTTAACTTGTTTGTGTTGTGTTTGTACTGGTGTTTGTCACGAGTGAGGTGCCTAAGGAACATATGGGCATATTTTTATTATCTATTCAATTTTTTTCGTTAGAGATGATAAAATATGACTTATTTTAAGAAATTTTGAGCGAAATAAAAACGATATCCATTGAGTTATGAAAATACTATACATTTTCGTAACTCAATGGAACTTTCGTTCAGAGGAAGATTTTTTAGAACATATGGTGAAACTTTATGGTACAGTCAGCATCAAAAGTAGCGGATCAAATAACGTTTCATAAGTATCTACCATTCTGTAACAGCTTAACAAAAAGTGATGTCTTTAATATAGAACAACTAAGACTGTAAAAGATGTATTTTTGAGCGCAAATTTTAGAAATTGATCTATATTTGGAAAAGTTATCCGGAATATCAAATACTTTTGGCACGTTTTTTCATCCGCTACTTTTGATGCTGACTGTACAATTTTTTTTATCGAAATCTGACTGAATTAAAAATTGATCCAGTTAGTTTTTCTGCAGGAATGCTCCCGGTACTGGGTTTGTAAGGCGAGAACCGGGAATTCCCAGTTCCGGTACTGTATTTGTATAGAAACCAGTACCGGGAGGACTCCCTACTTTACACTTACCTGTTTCAGAGTGTGTTGAAATAATTCAAATGTATCTTTTATGTGTTTAGTTGTATTTCAAACACGTATGTTAGCTTATACAAAAAAATAATGTTCCATATATTTTTCTAGCTTTTTTAGACAACTAACAAATGGTCATGGTCATAAATATTATAAAAATAATTATGTTTCTTTCTTTAAATCACTTTCAGCTAAATATGTTAAATTGCCAAGTTCATTTATTTTATATACCCAAAAGTAATCTAACATTGTTTAGTTCATGAAATTACCTTCGCATTTTAAAATATTTAGATAGAAGTATTATTAAATTATATATACTTATAATTAATTTGCATGCACTACCTCTCTTTGCACTGAGATTATTAAATATAACTTTTAGGTAAAAAAAATAAGGACAATGATGCATTTTTATGTGATCTCTCTGAGATATCTGCCACAGAATTGGAAGAACCGTATATAGTTTCTAAAGATAGCAGGGAACAAAAACATTTAAAATCATATCCCAAACCAAAACGAAGAAAAGACCTATTACCTGACAACAATGTGGCAAAACGGGTACACAGAAGAAAATCTAACAAAACTAAGAAAAGAGCAACATTTCTATCTGAATCAAGCGATGAATCTGACGATGAGTATAGAAATAAAAGACGAAAGTTAGCTGCAGCTGTCAATAAGGGTAATGTAGACAAATCAACTTTGAAAGCAAGGCTTGAAAAAATGCTCTGTGGGTCACAAAACCCTGAGCCTGATAGATTCTTTCCGAATTCACAAACTGAAACTCATCTTGTGTCCATTAATAACGAGATTTCTGTAGAAAAGGTAACTAGCCCAAACGCTTCGAATGAAGTAAAAAAAGATTCTGTGAATGAACAAGTATATGAATCTATAGACTTATGTTCTGATATAGATACTAAAGATAATGGAAATAATGGCAGCGCTATAAGTGTTCTATCAAGCACTGAAAATAACGGCAGTATTTTAAATGTACCGCCAGATAGCCATTTCACCTTGGATTTAGCCCAAGAAACTACTGTTAATGTGAAGAATGTAATAATCAACGAAACTCAAAATACCAGAGATTCAGATGAAGATTTAGAATTACTAAGAGAACACGCTTTAAAAACGAAGGCTGTCAAATCCAACAGTCAAAAGATTGAATCGGAGAAACAAAATACACAGCGAAGCGATGTCGTTGACGAAAAAGATGTTTTGTTGCTGTCAGGGGATGAAGATAGTGATACGGCTGAGCTCCGATTGATTTGTCTAAAATCTGCCTTATTGAAAAAAGCTTTTGAAAGGAAACAAAAACAAAAGTTAAAGAAGAGACTGTCCCAGTCTTTGAATCTGGATGATGAACTTATGAGAGATCAGATAGAATATATGAACCAAATGTTGTCAGATAATAATACTGATATAGAATCAGTTGATATGGATATTGGTTCTGACGGAGATGAGAAAAGTAAAGATTCTCTTACTGAATCTTTAAAACCTACGAATATAGAATATGAAAAAGGAGATGTGGCAGAAAGTAATAAACGGAATAGAATAACGGAATTAATGAATTCTAAGGAGGATGAATTTGAGGAGGACGAGGATCTTTTACGTGCCAAATTATTAACTTCCTTAAGTAAAAACTTGCCTAATCTTGTTCATCCCAATGTTATAAATAGTATCACAGATGATTTACCAAAAAAAGATAGTGAGACTGAAAAACAGGCCAATAATGTACCAGAGGAGAAAAGATTTATAATTAGTCTTGGAAATTCTGATTCGGAGGGCGAACATGAAGCAACAAAAAATTTAACAAAGATGCATATGAAATTGTCAGAACAAGCCGATTTCCAGCAAAAACTTGATATGTTCTTGAAATCTACGCGTATGGAGGTAGAAAAGAGTGTTCTTCCTGATGTCGTCCAACAACCTGTAGTGCCGCCCGTGCCAAAAACTAAGGAAAAATTTGTCCCAAAGGTGAGAGTCGATAGTTTTTAGTATTAGGAAGGATTAAGTGACCATGAACTTATGTGCCTTAAAGTGGGATTGAACCAGCGTCTTCCATCAGTATTTACGGCTCACGCTATAACTCCTGAGCCACCCTGCCACGACAGCAATTGTTCCAGTTCCAACTTTTGCCTTAGCCATTAACCTAACGCTAGCAAGCTATATGCTTTCTCATTTTCTATTCGGATTCGCTTAGGGGTTTTCTATATTTTAGCTCTATAGTTTTATCTTTAATAATATTAAGTATCATAAATTTTATAATCTATATAAAAACGAATGTACATAACAATTTTAAAATTTCAGATTGTAAACCATTTGCCTAAATCGGAACAAATCGAGTACAAGAATTTAGTAAAAAGAATGGCAGAGTTGGAAAAAATTAAAAACGTGAGACAAACGTCGATAAATGTAAATAAAGCAACAATGAAGCCAATGGAAACTTTAAAACCTCATAATTTTGGCACTAGAGAACAGCTTACAAATACCGAATTAGAAGAGCAAATAGCTTTGTCAAGGTATATTTGTCATTTTTAATTATTTAGAATTTTTTACGTCATAGTTTTTTATTTTACATTTATATTTACAGAAAAACTATAGCAGAAGAATCGGCTAAAGTACTTAAACTAAAAGACGAAGCAACCAAATTATCACACAAGTATAAAATTGTATCAACTGAACTTCGTAATATAGCAACTGCTATAACTTTAAATAAAAGGCAACAGAAAGTTGCCCAGATTAAGTTGTCTAAAATAAGAACTCAACATCAACTACTAATAAACAGGTATTTGTACTTTTGAATAAAACCCTGTTTTATTGTTGCCTCTTAGTAAACAAGATTTGTTTGGTGTATGTTTAACTTTTTTTAACTATGTTTCACAGCTCAGCTACTTCCAAACATTCCATACCCAACGGTAATCTAGCACCAAAAGTTCGCGGCCCACAAAAACTTGCAACAACCACGAAGAGACCACAGAAAGAAAATGCCCCAGTTGAGGAACTCAAAACCGTACAATTATACAATCCATCAACACTTAGTGACCTACAGTCAGTTAAAGTGAGCGTGGTCAATGATATAATGGAAGAAACAAACCCTAGATTATCAGTTCAGATAGATGTTACTAATAATAAAAAGACAGTAAAATTGCCCAAAGACCCAGTTAAGAGTACATTTATAGAAAACAATGTAGAATCTAGAATAAATGATGGAAGTATTGATGCCAATGTAGAACTCGTTGACAGAGGCAGGAAAGATGGAAAAGAACTGACTGATAGTAACTGGGGAAGTAAGAATAAACTGAAAGATGATGATTACAAGTCACCGCTCCAAGCATTAGGCTCTGCAAAGTAAGTCGTTTCGATTGATGCACGTCCTATTGTAAAATTTACGTGTAAAAAATTTTGATATTATTATTTTTTTTTTCAAGAAAAATAAGGTAATTTCCATATTTTATTATAAAGATATTATATTGGTGCTACTGTTGAAGATTAGGACAAATTATTTTGTTAGTTTATAGTTCGTTTTTTTAGCATTAAAAAGAAGGTACGCGACCTTGACGGTCTTTTTTTTATTAAAAATCACTTGAAAAATAAGTTACAGCGAATATGTAACAATTATAAATCATATATGATTATCTGCATTCTTTTGCTTTTATAAGTTAAATAAAAAAATAATAATCGGTATTTAATAATATTCAATATAAGATCAACACGTCACGTCAAGATTGTTTACCTTTTTTCTAATGCAAAAAAAAACGAACTATAGTCTGGGCATTTTATGGTCATTATAAGATTTTATATTAAACAGATATATATTATATTGCATTAAATCTAATATTTTCATCTTCAACTTCAGTATGTTTAGTATCGTATATCTGCAAATTGATGTTGCGCTTGTACGATATTCATTGTGACCAAAACTTCTAGTTTTATCTGTAGCAATCAATGAATTAATGTAATAAGTGATTCCTATTTGTTCTATTTAATTTAATTCATTTAACATTATGTCATTTATTTCTTTCGCGTACATAATATGTCCCATAGCATCTTATTCCAGTGTAATAAGAGCGTAGTACCATATTTATGAGACGATTCTTTCGATATATATTTTTGCACTTGACTGTACCTATCCAAAACACATTATGTACACAATCCAGATGGTTTTGCAATTTCGTTGCTATGTTACGTGACTATTCGAATAAACATATTCTCTGACAGACTGTCAAACTGACGCTGAAAGCTTAGTAACTAAATTCTTGGTTTCGTATTTGAAAAAAAAAAAAAGTTTTTTATAGGTATATTTTTTGTTACTGTTGCGTGAAACAATTAGGAATATCTACTCTGAACGCTTAATAACATTGTTTTTGGTCCCCATTAGGTGTATACATAATAGAACAAGAAAATGTGCATGTTTCAATTACCGCTTCCGATATAAATGAGTGGATGGATGCGTACACATCGCTGGACGCGTGCGATGTAAGTATGCAGTTCACCTGTCCACATCCCTTTCTGATGTCTTTATTAACGTAAAAAATTTTCAGCTGGGACCCGAACGCCGTGCTCTGCCGTTTCGAGATCGGGGGCAATTGCAAAGACCCTGATTGCAAATATCTACACCCAAAAATACAGGAACAATGACACTTTCCACAATACTCATGCTGCCACACACTGCCATACTTTACATACATTTACACAAACATTTGTTGATATTGCTGCTGTACTGGACTCTACAGACAATGTGTAAAGTATATGACATATATGTATTATGTATCATGGATTTATTATGTTTCAAATTGCTAACATACACGGGTTATAAAAATATATAATGTGGGACTATTTGCAGTCCGTTTATTTTATGCAATCGTAATAGTTGGAAAAGGCGTTTTATGCAAAAGTTACGAAATATAATTTGCAGCACATGGTGCTACCACCCTAGTGTATTTGAAGGGCCATATGTTCATGTGTATGTATGTAAGGGTCAAACGTACGATACATGTGCAATTAAGTAATTCGCAATTCGTGTCGATTTAAAACACTCCCCTCAGTCGTGTTTTAATTTACCGTCACTAATTTCGTATGATCTAGTTATGTACTTTTCACATACAACGGTACAATTCAATATTTACAACAACAGTTTTTTTTTACAGAATAATGTTATATATGTTATATATATGGCAGAATAGGCATTATGCAAAATTTTATTGTAAAATTAATTAAATTAGTTCCTTGCCGATATAATATTAAAATAAAACTTTATTTAATTATTCCCAACTATTACGATGCTAGAAAATATATAAGTTACAATTTAAAAGTTTATTGTCTACGCATATATTTCCAAATAGACGCAGGGGTCAATCTCATATTTAGTTTTAACTGTTGAATTTATATTATAACTGGCTTTGCCGCCACATAACAAGCTAAAGACTGTGTTATTTGGTTAATATGCATGTAATTGACGTCACCGGACTGTTAACCATACTTATCAAATAATTGAAATCGATAAGCGCTGTTCACATAATGGTGTTACCTTGGCAGTGTTTCATTTTCATGTTTACATTCAATTCTGCGCTTGTCATTTGTTTGTTCAAGACTCATATCAGTTGATTAAATAACTTTTTATACGATTCTAGTTGGTGTTGCTGTCAGATGTCTTCCCACATTGGTAAGTTGCGGTATTTACTAGTCATAGTGAAACGTAGTGGTCTCTCGGACTCTGCTCGCATCCGGCAACGTTTGTGGTAAAATGTATGTTTTAGTTAAGTTTTATTATAAATATTTTGAAATTACGATATTGTACAATGTGAAAAGTATAATAAATTATTATTTTGTAATATCTTTGTTTTATTAATAAATACCATTTAACACTTTGTATGACATTTGTATAAGTTAAATATTGACCTAACACACTAAAGTCGATTTTTCAGTCCCCAATTAAACAGATGGATAAGATTGATTCCATTAATAACACGATTTGTATGTGTCATATAGTCTCAAGCAATTTCCGTCAGTAGAAAAAAAAAAACAAATTTAAAAAATGTGGGCTCGAAGTGTAATCGTGCCATAGACAATTAGAATTTCGCGCCTTTTTCTACTGACAAAGTTGTTTGACCGGCTCTATAACTATTATAAAAAAAATAGGCCCTTTGTGTTTTTGAAGCAATGAACAAGGAAATCTAACGGCGTATTTGTCATTTGAGTTCTTGGCGTTCAAAATTTTTGAAGACCCGTACAGTCAAGTGCAAAAGTATGTATCGAATATATCGTCTCATAAATATGGTACTACGCTCTTATTACACTGGAATAAGATGCTATGGGACATATTTTTGAGTAAGATGTGTACACCCATATTTTTACACTTGACTGTACAAGATATAGGTACCTAGTTTTTTTCCGCATTAGAAAAAAATTAAGTAATCAGAAGCGCTGGTGGCCTAGCGGTAAGAGCGTGCGACTTGCAATCCGGAGGTCGCGGGTTCAAACCCCGGCTCGTACCAATGAGTTTTTCGGAATTTATGTACGAAATATCATTTGATATTTACACATCGTGAGGAAACCGGACTAATCCCAACAAGGCCTAGTTTATCCTCTGGGTTGGAAGGTCAGATGGCAGTCGCTTTCGTAAAAACTAGTGCCTACGCCACATCTTGGGATTAGTTGTCAAGCGGACCCCAGGCTCCCATGAGCCGTGGCAAAATGCCGGGACAACGCGAGGAAGAAGAGAGAAAAAATGTAAGTAATCAATCTTGACGTGTCTTTGTATTGAAAATTATTAAAAAACGTTTTTATTTTAATTAGAGAATGTAAATGATTTATAATTATAACATATTCGCCGTGACTTAGTAATTGTTGTTAAAACGACACTTCAAGATATCTTGTACCTTCTAATGCTAAAAAAACTAAAAACTACAGCTGTAAATTTAAATCAATGATTTTTTTCTGGTAACCAATGACAATGAATGAAACAAAACTGGATCTTACAAATAGACATTTTATTCAGACATTGTAAAGAAAATACAAAGTAAAATATTCTCCACACAAAGAGACATATAGTTACAAATTTATATACGTATATTTTTAGGAATAATTTCAATATAATTACATAAGAATAGAATATTTATGAACGACTGCACAGAAGACGCCACCCTATGTTGTGACGAGAGAATACTGATACAATAGTACAATATTATCCATACTAACAGTAAAAGGTTCATAGACGTGGCAATCTGACCACCAATTTGTCGTTCAACTTAGTGTTTGTTAACACTCGAGTCCTCTACTTTAAGATTCGAGTGTTGTTTTTCATACTCGTATAAGTAATTTACTAATTCATGTCGAAACTCCTGTTCAACCTGTTCTATATCCTAGTCTTTTGTAGAGACTCGAGTCCTTTTTAGAGAACTATTTTTTTTTACAAAAAAAAACAATGGATTCATGGGTTAGGTAATAGGTACATCACATACAATAACGCTTATTTTCTTTACTGTTACTAATATTTAGATAAAGTCTACAGAATTATTGACGAGGAGTCGAGCCTCCGAACAAAGACTCCTTATTCGGAGTCTCGAGTCCTTTTTAGTTGCGCTTGAAGAGACTTAATAAGGGACTCGCCTAAAAGCTTCAGAAGTTTTTTTAAGTGCAGTCTCGTAAAAGACTCGTTTTAAAATTTAGACTCGATAAACTTGAGTTCCTATTAACATTAGTACCACAGCAACATGGTAGTCAGAATCCCAAAAATGGATGAGGGCAAAATTCGACAGTTGAAGTTTGACAAATAGTTACATATTCACTAACTATGGATTAAATACAATCATTTATAATAAAAATAATCTTAACTCTTTTAGTAAAATTCATAAGTACCTATTGGCGTTTCAAAGCTCAAAAATTCGATCCTCCCCATATTTTAATCAGTTTTTGGCAGTATTTCACACGTAACTTATAATTTAAAATTATGGCTATGTTAATCGTTGGATACTGACCATGTAGGTGGTAGAGTCAGACCAAGATAAGCTGGCAGCTCCGACAATGCAAGTGTTACTTTAAACGTCAAAACTTCTATGAAATCACGACGTTTACTTAGCACTTGCACAGGCTGGGCTATCAAAATCGCTGCAAACTTATCTTGGTCTGACTCTAGGAAGAAATTTAAACAGTATTAGGTACCTATTGTAAAATGTAGATATTTTAGTTAAAACTTAGCTTGATGTTTAACCATTTTCTTTTTGCCATACATATCCAAATAAAATCAAAAATTTTTAGCCTTGTCTAAAACTAATCCAAATTTCAAATCGATAGCGTAAGTAGTTCCCAAGACGTACCGAGATATTTAGCAATGTGCCAGACGGACAGAGTCGCACCATAAGGGTCCCTTTTTACCTTATTGGTACGGAACCCTAAAAATGTCATGTAATGCTAATGGCTCCTCTACACGATGGCCCCGCGCTGGACCAGCGAGATAGCTATGCGATGGTTGAGAGCACGCACTATGAGATGGGCCACGTATAGATGCGTACGCACCATCGTTGGCCTTCGACACCGTCACCATCCCGCCGCGCCATAAGCCATCCGACACTACTACCCTCTACACGCTGGCCCATCTTAGTGGTCCCGTATGATGGCACATCGTGTAGAGGAGCCATAATATACATGGTATCTTTAGTATAATCCTCATATGGATTTCATAACAAAGTCAGTAGGTAGCAAAGAGAATTTGAATTAGAGGTGTATTGTCAAAGAAAACTAGCCACAGTAAATTTACTGCCATCTTTCGACACATGATTAAAACTTTTAGAACGAAATTTGACTTTGACCCTTATTCTTTCACAGATATGTGTTACAATATTTGTTATGTATCCAAAAGTGGCGCCATCTAATATGTAGATCAAAGGCCAATAAAGGTATGGTGGCAACGTTTCGAGCGATGGCGCCACAACCTTTAGCGGATGCCCGGTAAGATGGCGCCACTTTTTGATATTTAACACATATTTGTGAAAGATAAGGATCGAAGTCAAATGTCGTTCTAAAAGTTTTAATCATGTATCGAAAGATGGCAGTAAATTAATTGTGGCTACAATATTTAGCTAATTTAGGCGACATTTGCGTTGAATGAATTAATCTAATAAGTGTCAAAACTAAAAAATATAGTACCTACTTACCTACCTACTTCTTGAATAAAAAAAAAACAGAAATAGGGTTGTTCCAGGCATTTTTCAAATTCGACCTTGAATTGTTAGATAAATGTTAACGACAAAGTTTGGTACAGTTATGAATCCAACCAGGCGCCAACTGCGAACATCTAAATTCATACATTGGATTAGGGCATGCATACCGGTATTCTGGAATACCGGAACATCGGACCGATTTTTACGATATTTTAATACTGGAATTTAAAAAGATCAATATCGGAATTTCGGCTTCGGATTTTTTATTGGCATTTTATAAAATAAAGATGACATTACGACGAAAACTGTAAAAATGATGAAAAAGAAGACATCAGGGAGCCGATTTTCGGATTTCAAGCGCTGGATTAAGTTACTCGAAAATCTGGTGAAAACGGCGAAATGCTGAAGTGAGACCAAGATAAGTTGGCAGCGATTTTGATAGCCCAGACGGTGCAATTGTCAAGTAAACGTCACAATTTCATAGAAGTTTGACGTTTAAAATAACACGTGAACTATCAAAGTCGCTGAAAACTTATGTTGGCTTAAATCGACCGGTATATAAACCGTGATTACCTTTTATATTGTTTTTGAGCCCCGACATTTCGACGCAGTTACATGCATCTTGTTCACGGGTAACTGGAGATAGCAGGTGGGTGTTAAAGTTGTGTAGACCGCGCTCGGTCTACCCTCATTCGTGCGCGTCGGCTGCGTTCGCTTTCAACGTTACCACTGGTCGCGTCCACACTTGATGGTCTATTCAAGCACACTACACTCACAGTGTTACTACGCGTGTTTGATTCTGATATCAATGGTTTTTTACACAAACAAATCACAGGATTCCACACATTTGACAATTTAAACCCATCTTCACGATTCAGATTTCTCTATTTATGAATTTCAATGGCTTCTCTTACCAATACCAATCTTGGTATATAGTGGCGTTCTATCGAAATGACCTTTGGATTATGCAACTCGATCCAGTGATTTGTACCCGACTCAAGGGTCTCAAGGAGATGCTGAGCAATAGCCGACTTGCGAACGTCATTGTTCTTGACCGCAGCGATGTATTCTTTGATTCTACAGGCAATAGGCAATTAAGTCTAGTGAAACTAACCGTGAATCATTCAAAACTGTTAAACTTATCTTGGTTTGACTCTATGAAATACGAGCGGTAAACATTGGGAATCTAGTGGTGTAGACCACTCGTTTTCAATTCTAATAATAGAATAGAAATGCCTAGTAGTGGAGATATTTTTAGAGAGATTTATATACATTTTTAAATCGGCCTCCAGCTGCAAACGGAACATTTCCATTATTATTTCACTGATTTTACCTTAAATAGATTTCTAAATGATCATCCGTAATACCGGTATTAATTGCAGAATTCCGATATTGATCGCCAATATCGGATTTTAATACCGGTACCTACCTATGGAGAATCGTCCGATATTGGATGTATGGTATTAAATGGTATCCCTAAAACAGTCCAAGGGCGATATAGATGGGGATATGTAAGACGATTTTAGATGTTCGCGATAGCTTGCTGACTAACTTTCTCTACAGTTAAATTAAAATTAAAAAAAATTAAAAATTATTTATTCAATCAAGAGTAATTTACAGTTATCATATAGTGTATAGTACCTCTTTTTAAGTAAATCTTTACCTGTGTTAAGAGGTACTGCTCTTTTCTTAGATCAACAAAAATCTTAATTGTAAGTAATAAAATCCAATGAAACAATAAATTATTACAAAAATATTATATCTTGAAATAATATTAAACCATGAGTTTGGTGTACCTGTGTTTGATATATGTCCTTTCTTTTTCGTATTATTGAGTGTATATAATGTATGTAAGTTTATTCAAATTCAGCAATGTTTAGTAGTACGTTTTCGATATTTTGGTAAGTCATCTTTTTTATCCAGTCCATTATACATTTTTTGCATTTATTATAAGGTAAGTGGTAAATATTTATTTGTCTATTGATGAAGTTATACAATTTTGCAGACCTGGTGGAGAATTGTCTACTCGCAAAGGTAGTGTTAATAGACGTAGTTGGTATAATATTATCTTTTCTTCTTCTATTTTGTACAATGGAATTAAAGTGCATAGATTTGTGCAGTCTTAGGGTGGTAAATAGAATATATAGTTTTCTAACAGATAAAACGTCGGATAGCTTATACAGATCTGTGGTAGGGTATCTAAAAGGCTTGAAGTGAATTACTTTTAATAGAAATCTTTGGGCTCGTTCAAGTTCTAGAAATTTCATTTTTGTGGCACCTCCCCAAACTGGTATGCAATAAGTAAGAATAGATTGGGCTAGGGTTAAATACATCTGTTTCAGTAAGTTTTTGGAGGCTATGTGTCTCAGGTTTTTAAAGATCCAAATTAATTTTCTGGTACGGGACATTATTAGTTCAGTGTGGAGGTGCCAGGTCAGACGTTGGTCAACTAAAATACCAAGATATTTAGTACTATCTACCTTCGAAATAGAAGGACAGGAACAATTTTGTGGATTAATGCATGAATGGATTTTGATTCTGAAATCGTTACTTGGTTGAGTCCTTTTATTGTTTGTGAAACAGATATAATTGGTTTTAGAAGTATTAAGTGTAAGTAAACGAGAGTTAAGCCAGTGGGCAACTTTGGATAGATCCTGTTCGGCATATTTATTAACATCTGTCCATGTTTCTCCAGAGAAAACAATAGCGGTATCATCTGCGTAGGAAACAATATGACCATTTTTTATTTTCATGTCACAGAGTCCGTTTATATAAATAAGGAATAAGGTTGGTCCAAGAACACTACCTTGTGGCACGCCAAATGTTATATTGGATTCATCACTGATGTGGTTTCCTATTTTAACTCTTTGTGTGCGGTTTTGGAGATAATTTTCAAGTAACTTCAGTGGAATGTCTCTTATGCCTATGTTTTCTAAAGTTTTAACAAGAGAGGGAATAGAAACTGTATCAAAAGCTTTTTTAAGGTCTAAAAAAACTGTTAAGCATTTTTGATTATTGTCAATTTTATTTACTATTACAGAAGAAAGGGTTGTTACCGCATCTTCGGTTGACATAGCTTTCCTAAAACCAAATTGTGAATTTGACAGTATATTGAACTTCTCAAGGTAATTAATAAGTCGCTTATTGAGGAGTTTCTCTAAAATTTTTGAAATAGCTGGTAGTACTGAAATTGGCCTGTAGTTGGCTGCTTCATCTCTGCTTCCACTTTTGTATACTGGGGTTATAATCGCTTTCTTTAGTAGATTTGGGAAAATACCCTTGTTAAAACATAAATTGAAAAGGTGGGTGAGAACGGGTACAATAAAGCTGCTTGCCAGTTTTAGGAATTTTGCCGAAATGTTATCCCAACCAGGGGCACTATCTGATTTGAGATTCATTAAAATGGTATGAACTTCCTTAGGATCCGTTTCCAGTAACACAAAAGAACATAGTAGGGGATTTGACGGTTGGTTGACTGTATTAGGTTGATGGGTATTGTTTAATAAGATATTTTCAGCTAAAGATTTCCCGACGTCAGCAAAGTAGTTATTAACAGCATTTATAGATTCAAGAGGGGTATTTTTAATGTCTAACAATTCATTATTTTCGGTCTTGTTAGGTTTTCGGTTTGTGATATTATTTATCGACTTCCATAAGTTTTTCGGGTTTTTACTAGCTTTTTTTAACTGTTCTTTATCATATGTACTTTTTAATTTTTTAATAAGGTTGTTGCAGAAATTGCGATATCTCCTGTATGTTATTTTTAGTATTATATTATCAGGCTCCGAGCGCAGTTTCATCTGCATTTTATTTCTATTTCTTATGCATCTTAACATTCCTATTGTTATCCATGGTTTTAAGGTGCGATTTTTTTGAGAGATAATAGTGGTAATGGTATTTTCATTTAGGCAATTTCTTATTTTATGAATTAATATTTCGGTCAATTTATTGGGATCTGTGTAAGTGCATAGGTTTGAAAGATTTTCTTTATCCAACTTAGAAAGTGCATTATCGAAATCAATAATGGTTTTCGTTTTTGGACTGTAATTAGCATTATTAACTTTTGTTATTTTTAGGAATATCATACAATGATCTGTAATAGATGTATTTAATACTAGCACAGTGGCACATGTTTTACATTTATCAATTTTTAACATAAAATGGTCAAGACAATTGTTCTCTCTTGTAGGAAGTAGATGGCCTGGAAGTAAACCATGCGTCGATAACATATTAAGATAGCTAAGCCTGTTTGTACGTTCATGGGATTGCTCATTAAGTTTATGTATTAAGTTTATATTTATATCCCCAGTTATAATTATATTTTTGGTACTTGTTATGGTTTCTATATGACTATTGAGGGAACAAATGAAGTTGTCTGCATTTTGATTAGACGGAGAACGATATATACCAAGTATTTTCATATTTGAGATAGTAAGTTCTAAACAAGAAGCTTGCAATAATTGTATTTCTTTCACCTTGGCTTTGTGAGAACTTTTGACATAGATAACTACTCCGTCATTTTGATTAATATGATTAGTTGTGAAAAAAGATGTGTAGTTATCAATTTGAGGTATAAGTTTGTTCGAGTTCAGGCGACATTCACTGAGTACTAAAACGTCTATATTAAAACTAAACTGTGACAATGCCAAGTTCAAGTCATCTATGTTGCTATATATGCTACGGATGTTTTGGGATATTATAGTAAAATCCGATCTAGTCACATTAGTATGTTTAGGTAAGTCTTCAATTTGACATTCGGTTGACCGGGCAATACCTAAATTGTCTAGCTGATTTAATGTTATGAGTGTATTATCCATGGTCGTGTATATTGGTGTATGCTTGTGTAAAATAAGTGAGGTATAAAATATATAGGAATGGTATTTCATGAATGCTTACAGTTGACTTACAGGTAGAACTTGTTATATGTGTAGTGGTTGTACGTATACTTTGACAAAAATAACGATAAACATGTAACATAATAGTGGAAGCTAGCCGTATACTTCTTTCGATAATAAGTACTATTGTTACTGACATTATTTTATAATTAACATAAAAATAGGGATGTAAAATTTTAATGTTTCGTAACATACTTGTATTAAGTTGTAATAACAGCAGTAGTCACGCTTCCTGCATCAATCTATTTATTTGAGCTTCACTACTCACTAGGATAACAGGAGACGATTCACTTTTTCTTACAAAGACTCTGCCAAGGTTTGTCCAGCAGAAAGAGTAGCCTTTGGATTTGGTTAGGTCACTTGCCAGGAACCGCAGGCGGGCTGCTTTCGCCGTCAAGTGCTCCGAAACATATACAGGAATGTTTTCATTTTTTCTATGGCCGAGATGCTTAGCACAGAGCTTGTTGTTCCGGTTTCTGACATTGTATTCCTTACATTTTTTAAGAAAGCTATCTTTTAACATGGTAGACGACAATTCGATTATAATGGATGTGTTGTCTTCTTGTTTCTTGCCTCGAATTCTATATACATCCGTTACATTTGACTGAGCTACGTCCAGGTTAATATTCTCTGAGAGTTGAGTAACCATATTTAGAAGATCTTCCTGTATGAATAATCAATTATTAGTAGCTTAGGTATGTATTGTAGTGGTAACATTATTGGTGTATGTTTACTTAAATATACTTACGTGTAAAATCAGCAACAGAGAAGACTAGCTGAGCTCAATCATCTGTGGGCCTAACGCCCGCAATTTGCGAACACCGAAGTTCGCAAATTGCGGGCATTTTTCTCTTTTACTCCAAGAAGTGGCGTAATTAGAGTGGATGGATCGTGGATAATATGTTTTAGAAATTTTATTTCTAGTAAGTTAAAAGGTGTCATCTATGTTTGTGTTTTTTCCGCTAAAATGCAATTTAAAAATATGATAATTACTTCTAAAAATCGGCAATATTATGTATGAGGGAATGTATTGATTACTTTTTTATTTATTTAAATACATAAAAAATAAAATTGAAAAACATATCCGCGCTCTCGGGCACGCACTTCCATCTCGCTCAGTCAGATGAGACAATAAGCACACAAACTTACTGGGCCCTAAAAACTTTGCCTGCTTTAGCTACTTCTGATGCTACCTGTACTAACATGCAGGTATATTGCGAGTTTGTATAGTTTAACGTTTAACTTATTAATCTATTTTGCATAACTGCTTAAATTATTTCGGATAGGTTTGTGTGTGTGCCTTAATATGTAGATTATTTGGTGTGCGTAATAATATAACACGTATTAGTAGGTACCACGGACTTTAAAATTGTAGAGCCATTTAGGGTTTACATTGGAGTTGTCATGCTCATGGCGTTAGTATTGACAGCCAAATTAAATTGAACCGTAGATGGGTCAACAAATTCAACAATTAATGTCTATGACCGTACACATCGATAGTCAATACTGCTTTTTGACCTCTACAAACGCCACCGATAATCACATGCGATTTGTGTACACGTCTCACGTATTACGTACGCCACCGATAATCTGATGCGATTTGTGTACACGTCTCACGTTTTACGTGCGCTACACTTCGGCATTAGATCGATCTATTGAATTATTTGAATTCGTTGCTTCAATCCGGAAATTATTAAAAAATGCTTGCTATTTGTTGCAACGTTTGTAAAAGAGAAGCCTGTAAACAAAAACCTCGTCAGTTATTACTTACTAGGGCATGGCTTGCCGAGGCAAATTAACCGAGTCATAAAATCTGTTTCCCCTGAGGTCCCTGAGGATAGTCATTTTCTAACAATATGAGGAAATTAAATATTGCAAATAATATTTGATGTACCTAGTAGGTACCTAAAACGGCGGTGGTATTAGAGCGGTTTCAGACTAGCGTGTTTTTAGCGTCGTTTCAGCAAACGACCGTATAGCGCGCTTTAAAACTTCGGAAGCTCGTATACGAGCTTACATCGGCGGGTGCGCTCGAACCGGTGACAACGCTCGTACGAATGGCACGCGAGCGTATACGCTACGCGCGCTTCTAAAAACGAGCATATACGATCGTATAAAATGCTAGCCAGAAACCGCCCTTATACTTACATATCATTTGCTTTTGTTTAACGATAAGACTATAAGATAATACTGTTTCACACTACCGACCTGCCTTAGTAAAACATAATATAAATTCATAAAATGTGTACTTAATTACAATTCATGAACTCTATTCGCCATCATTATACAACTTTTTTTTCTTCTAGCCATAAACAGTTTAAAAAATATATCCTGAATTCGGATACGTTTGAGTAGATTGTTTGGCTGAATGAAATTTTCCTTAGGCCTTTTAATTTTGTACGAAATTTTAAAAATAAAATGCAGTGGACAACAGTAAAATTTCTTTGGAAATGTTTTACTCCTAGAAGTTACACAAACATGGAAAAAGTTCCGACTTTTGTTTTGATTGTGTGTGTGCGTCTGAAAGATTAGATGTGAGCGCAGGGGGCCTACCGCGAAAACCGAAATTCGCACATTGCGGGAATCTTTCTCATTTACTCCAATGAAGGCGTAACGTAATAAGAGTGAGAGAGAAAGACGCCCGCAATTTGGGAACTTCGATTTTCGCGGTTAAAGCCCAGGTGCTTTGGAGAGGCACGCGGTTTAAATGGTCTCTACTTTATTGCGAAATATCCATAGAAAGTGACCTATCATTCTGTGTATCATTTCTGGGGGCCTAGCCAAGCGACAATCGTTTATAGAAAACACCAATCAAAACTTAAATACCTATTGTATAGTCGCCATCAGATATATCGAAGCGGCCAAGGCGATCACAAATATCAGAACACGCCTCTATTGTCAAGGCGTTAAAGTGCGTGTTCAGATATTTTTTAGCACTCCGAACGCATCGATATATTTGATGGCGACTGTACAGTCAGTGCGATCAGATATATCGGAGCGGCCTAATTAGTCTGTGCTCTATTGTGAAGGCGTTCGAGTGCGTGTTCAGATATTTTTAAGCACCTTAGCCACTCCGATGTATCTGATGGCGACTGTATGTATTAAAATGATCACGTGACTTTTCGTGTGAATCTGTCATCCCAATAATTTTTACGAATAGACGAAGTTCTCAAAAACGGTCCTCATGACTATCTGATACGTATCATTTAAAGTTATCCCTTCTCCATAAACATACCCCGCCCGCAGCTTTAGATATTAGAATATTACCCAGCAATACTGAACACAATTTCCGGTTATAAAAAGAAGTTGTGACTAGTCAATAAAAATGAGTCGCTTACTTCAAACTCGGATAAATCCAACTGTCAGATTTTGCGATTTTGGGGTCAGTGGTTCCCAAAGTTGACTGGGCTCTGACCCACCTAACAAAAACTGCCAAATTCGGGACCCATCTATCATTGCCGAAAATTCGGTTTTACATACTCGTAGATATGAAGTAAAGTAAACTTAAAATAGCTTCATCAAATAGGTAAGGATAGTTGCCAGAAACTGAGAGCACAGCATAAATAATAGTAACTACCGTACAGAAAGGAAACTTCCTGCAAAGTCGAAGCTTGACAGCGATTCAGGGAGGAATCATGATGTATGTTTCTAATGTATGGAATAGGGTTGTTTCCATCTACAAATCTTAGGGCAGAATTGTATCCCAATAAATTCTTTTAGATTATAAGAACTTGTTAAACTACTTTTAGGGGACCTGTAATGACCATATTTTTGTAAATATTGAATTTAAAATATCTTTTGGCACACGTCACGTGACCAAACTCGAAACGTCATTACAACTCTCGGATTGACACTGTTGACAGTTAGGGGATAAACAACAAATGACAGATGTCAGTTGACAGTTCGTATCTTCTACGTGTGTATGTAGTTATGTGTCAAACCGTAAACTGTGACGTCACAAGATTTTCAAATAGCGTTTTGGGCGCGAAAGCATCTGTCAAAATATATTTTGTTAATTAAACATATTTAAAGCCGTTTTTAGTATAAAAGTTGAATTTTAGGGCAACTTTTAGTTAATATAGAACGTAATACAAGCGTTTCAAAAAATTAGAAACAACCCTATTGTTGTCTAAATTCATGTAATTATCTTATCTGTGGTCGTGCACGCAAAGGGACGTCATGTTGTCCCAACCCTAATAATTGCTCGGAGCAATGCCGAGCCGACCGCAGCCAAGAAAGCCCGAACGCTCTAGTTTCCTCCCCTGCTGAGAGCTAAAATTTTGTTAACTGCATTTTGTTGCTGTCATGTCGTCTTATGTTTCAGGGCCCACTCAAATTTCGCTCGCCACCTACCAATGGTTTGGAAAATGCTGGGGTAAATATTTCCTGAGGGTCGAATGGATTTATCCGAGTCTAAAGTTAAGCGACACAAATTTTGATCGGCTAAAATAAAATTATATGTCAAACCTCAAGCGCGGTATTACAATATTTGACGTTGTTGTTGCGTTGTACACAATACACGTCGTGGGATCAGAATAAATAATAGTACTGCCGTACAGAAAGGAAACGTCCTACAAAACCGAAGTATGACAGCGATTCAGGACCGAATCATGTTGTCCCTTTTTTTATCTATGGAATAATTATCTTATCTGTTGGCACGCAAAGGTAAGTCAAGTTGTGGCAACCCTAATAATTGCTCGGAGCAATGCTGAGCCGAACGGAGTTGGGAAAGTCCGAACGCTCTAGTTTCCTCCCCCTGACGTGGGATCATTTTTGAGCTCTAGTCAGACTTCTATAGTTATTCTTGGCGTTTGTCGATAAATGATTGTCATCTAGGCTACGGCTGTTTCATTGCCTCTTCAACCCGTTGGCCGTCTATCTGAGCGTGTGCCACATGGCGACGGCCTTGCGCGTCTCCTGGGCCATCTGTGCCCAGTGGCGGCCTTCTGCGGCAGGTTCCGCGGCGCCCACGCAGCACCAGCCGACGACCAGGCCGCTGCCGCCGCCCGTCACCACGCATACCTGGAAAATTAAGATATAATTGGGATTTTTTACACACAGGGCAGTATTTATGCAACTTTTACCTTACCTTTTATTCTGTTAAGTTAATAAATTATTCTTATTATTTTTAGGTCTTGGCCATAATGTGCTATAGTAATGTTAAGTAACCGCATACAAGGAGAAAAAGAAGGCACTGACTGATGATATCACTTCTTTTGGCCTTAATGATGCTCCCACTGCAATTGTATTAATGTAGCTTTGATAGCCAACCGGTAAGTATTTTTATTTCATGAAAATAACATCGCTATATGAATATATATATTAAAACCAGTGCAAAAAAAAAGCCTTTAGAACTTTACCTAGATGTAAACTCAAGTAACTTACAGGAAGTTGAGGAATTTAATCTTTAGGTATAACAATAGACTCCGGAGTAAATTGGAAAGCACATATTCAACAAGTTAAAAGTAAAATGTCAAAATTGATATTGCCAAACAACTGTTTGTAATGCAAAAAAAGTGTGCCCGCGTCCTTGCAAATGTGCGTTTTCCAAACAGTTGTAGCCAATGTTTTATTCAGCATGGATTATTGACATTCCCTCTATTTATATACTACAATGTGCCCTCTTTGTTCGTGAAAACCCCCACTTATTCGAAGTGAAGCTAGATAAGCAGAGAACTAGAGAGCAGTACAGAAATAAAGTCTTGGTCCCAAAATGCAATTAATAAATGTATAAAAATGGCGCCTAATGAATACGGTAAACAATAAACGAATTCGTATTCTTATTGAATCTTATTTTGAGTAATTGGATTGCATAAGTTACTAAATTTACCTACTTTGACTGAATTTGTTTTAATTAATGATTGATTGGATTTATTTTGATAATATATATTATTTGATTTTTGTGTTATTTCTATTTAAAATTAAATTATTTTGTTTTAATTATTTTAAGTTTTTTTTTTGTTTTGTTTTAGCCTAATTTAATTAGTTTTAAGTATGTTGTGAGCCCTAGCAGGGCGTCATGGACTGACATTATTACTTGTTTAACATCTTTTAGATTTTATGTACAACATGATTTTACAACGAAATAAATGAAATAATATGAAATTAATTAAAGAGAAAAAGTTTAAAATTTAAATGATAAATTTTCGCGCCAAAAGTCAGTCGCCATGCTGTCGCCATTCTTGTGACCGTGTGATGTCATAATAGCAGGGGGCCTACCGCGAAAACCGAAATTCGCAAATTGCGGGGATCTTTCTCTTTTACTCTCACTAAGACGTAATTAGAGCGACAGAGAAAAATGCCCGCAATTGACGAACTTCGATTTTCGCGGTTATAGCCCAGGGCAGTAACAAATAAACGTCAAACGTGAGGTATAAATTGAACACTTATATCTGGTATAGTGACGTCACTCATAAAAGAAATGGTGGTCGACGTGACCTAGGTACAGATAATAAAACTTCGATTTTAATTTTCAAATTAAAAATAAATCGTATGTGTTTATGACAGATAGTAAATTGTTTTTCATTACACTTGCAAAAAATTTTTTTTAATGCAATAATTTTTAAATACGGAGACATTCCGAACGTTCGCCTTAAAACGGCTCTTAAATTGATCAAATCAAATAAAACATAAACAAAATATTAAATGATAAACGTCAGTATTTTAAAAGTAAAACTCATTTACGCTACTTGGTTTATATGAATTACTGACATAATAAAAAAAAGCTACTAGCTACAACACCCTAGGGTTTTTTTTTTTCACAATCCCGCGGAAACAATGCCTTGGTCCTTCAGTACACCTGCATGAAATAAGATCTTTCTCGAGCAAGTGTGATGAAAATACTATTAAACTCGTGCTTATTTATTACTTTCATAATTTAATTTTGATAGATGGAACTCTTATTGCAGAGGACAGGATCTCAAAAGACTAAGTGACTTCAAGGACAATAGAGCTCGAAGTTGCTGTTGTTGAATTAGAAATGATGAGACGCGCAATAGAATCAAGGTGGTTGGCATCAGCTCAAGAGAGTTGCCAGTGCCAGACTAAAATAAATGGCAGTGAATGGTCACATTGATTGTAGAGTAAATTGCTACTGGGACAGAAAGATACTGAATGGACTGAATGGCGACCGCAAACCGGATGTTAAAAGAGAATGCCCAACAACGAACTAGTTAGGCCGACGATCTGCTCAAGATCAAAATCGAGGAAACCGTTGGATCAGTACAGCGCATTGGGGAAACCCTTGGGAGTAGTGTATTAAATTTAAAGCATTAATTCTAAGTTTTTCGGGTCATATGGAGGCGGTAGTGACGTACCTCAATGGAAGCCTCGTTTAAATGTCCAGACGCCAGGCTGAATGACAGAGCTTCGTTCCATACTGGATTGTTTATCTCTTTCCTGTTCGTCTTCTTCTTCTTTACTCGTTTGCCGTTCACCAGGAGGTACACTTTCACGTACACATCTGAAGAAATACGAAAACCAGACGGTATTTACTACCACATACGGATAACATTTTGAATAGTAGGTGTATGTATATAAAATATGGCTAATCAGTCAGTCCATTAACGATAAGCACAATCTTAAGTCTTCTGTATTAACAATAAGCAAAACCTACTCTTGTTAACTCAGTATGACTATGGCAGGTAAGAAAGAGACAGCAACTTAAACATACCTAATGCATCCTTTCCTTCTTGAGGCGGCAGCAGATTCCTTGCCTTCAACACAACTACAGTCAGTCTCTCAGCAGACGGTAGGTAAGAAAGAGACAGCAGCAGTTCTTGCAGCTCCTCTGGCGGTCTGCGTTCTCGGGACAGCTCCGCCCATACTTCAGTGCCTCCGGCCACTTCTACTCGCGAAAGGGAAACTTTAGCTGAACCCATTACTTCGTTCCGGGAGAATCTGGAAGTATTAAGAGACCTAAAAACTTTCTGCCTATCGCACAGCAGAGCTGAACTGAATTGTCGCCCGCGATACTTTCGGATCGATTCATCCTTCAAACGTTCAAGAAAAGAGTGTGCGGACGCCCATCTTAAAAGCTGGCAATGCACTTGCAACCCCTCCGGTGCTGCAGGTGTCCATGGACGACGGTACTTCTTCCTTCCATCGCTCTACGCGATAACATTTCCTCAACTGTGCGTTTCTCCACAAACTTCCTGCCTCGCCCAACTAAACTGTGAGATTAACTGTCGTCCACGGTAACTCCAGACCGATCCGACCTTCAAACCTTCAAGAAAGGAGCATACTCCCAACATACTCGTACCTGTCGTAGTCGAAGACCTGCAACAGCAGCGTCTTGTCACGCAGCTCGTCGTGTGATACAGGAAACTTGAAGTGCTGGTCGAAGAAAGGGTTCGCCTCGTTCCGGTGCACGGGGGTCTGCCGCGTGCGGGTGTCCACGGACGGCAGGAGGGTCACACGCACGTAGGGGTCGTTGAAACCCCCCGCTTCGTAGCCGGCTAAGTCGTGGGCTGCAAACAAATAAAAACATTTTTGTATTGGATGGATTTTGTAGAAGTCCTTTAGTTAACAATAACATACATACGACATTTCATGACTGATCTAGAAATTCGTGCGTTGTCTTACACGGAAAGGTACCCAACTGTCCGGTTCTAATTTGATTTATATTTATGTATGTTATAGAGTAGTGTAAAATAACAGATACGTATTTTTTTAGCTGCCCAAACTCAACCTATTGTGAAAAAATCTCCTCCAAAGACCCTAAAAATTTACTAAATCTTCTAACACTTATAGAAAGTGATGCTTAAGCAACTTGCTAGTTAATGGCTGGTTTGAGTATATGTTTGAGAGCAGGAAAAAATAATCAGCACGTGGGTTGTTATATCGGCTGAAACTCATTTTTCCTAAAAAAACACCCGTCTTTATGTGTATCTTTAGCGATAAGATATTATAAAACTTCGAATGTTGATTCTGAGAACATGTGTAGTAGCATAATTCACTATTTTCTTTGAAATTCTAGTCTGTGTTTATAATGGATTTTTGCTATAGTTAGTTTTTCTCACCTTCAATAAGATGCACTTCCAAATCCGACCGGTCGAAGTCGTATTTGAGTCTCAGATGCAGCCGTCCCAACGACGGACCCGCGCCCTCCAGCTCTATAAGCAAGGGGGCTTCTCGTTTGGTGTACAACGCCGGCTGTAGGGCTCCGAGGGCGCTCGGGGCGCCAGGCGAGAGGGGGGCGCCGCTGCTGCTTTCGACGAGGGAATTACTGCGGTCTATCCGTCTGGAAAGACAGTTTCGATTTGAGTTGTAAAATGATTACTAAACGGCTTTCCGAAGCCGAAGGCGGGGGCTTAATTAACACGAGTTCGTAATTCCTTTATCGCCCGTGGCACATACAATGTTTTTCATCACACTTGTGAGGAAAAAAAGGGAAATAAATACATATAATTTCGTATTTCGAAATAACACTTTATACAAGCAAGACAAGTGTGGTGAAAAAAATCATTGTATCATCACTTAAGATACACAGATGTCGTAAAAAGTAATTTCCTCTTGTTAATGATATCTAATTTATTCAAATTAGACTTATTTTCGTATTCTAATGTGATTTACATTTTTATGTCCATTCAATTACTTGGAGTTTGTAGTACAATTGTTTTTATTTGTGATACAATTGGGTGGATTATACGTTTGTTGTTCTTAAATATTATATACTGAGATCATTTACATAATGGGTATATACAGAGGGTATATACCCTACTGAAAAATCATTACTTGTCTCTTTCTTATATTATGTATGTATGTATGAATATTTAGATATGTATCTAATATTCCGTAATGTAATGTTAAGAATTATAATACCTAAAGTTAAAAACTATAAAGCCTAATCTTCTGATTAAACCCTTATTAGCATGAAGAGGTATACCTCTATATAGATAATCCTGTAAATCCTTCTTTCGGAATGAAAAAAAAAACATTGAGTAAATAGTGTCTTTTTCCCTCGCATCATTCCACGTTGCAATCTTTATGGCGCCGGTGATTCTTAGCACCCTCTGACCATCGAAGGTCTGCCGGTTACTGAGGGCCGTTGTCTTTGTTGTATTTGCCATAATGATTATCCTGAGAAAAAATAAATTATGTGGTGGTTTTCCCTTTGCCTTCCACATCGCTGTATGTCACTGTGGAGTGACAAAATGTTCACCGACGACTGTACCGATGCTTTTGATCTCCACTCGTTGGCCTACTGTGCCTGCAGCTGCCCAAGCACAGAGAGTGCTTATTTACTGGCGGCATTGACTCGCCAGGTCACAGATTTTTCATTGGGTCAACTGCAATATTTTATAGAGTATCCTCTCCCAAGGAATACCCACTGCACCCTCCAAATCTGCCGCTGTATAGTCGGGGACTGCCGAAGCAGCTACCGATAATATCTTACCGCCGTTCCATTATCCGCCACCTATGGACCCCGGTAGTAGCTCACAGCTCAGCCCTACCCTAAATAGTGTTAGACCAAGATAACTCTGTAGCGGTTTTCTAGCACAGACAGAGCATGGAAGTGTTATATTAAACGTCATAATTTCATAGACACTTGACGTTTATGTAACACTCCTCTTTGAGTCGGAGATAAAAAAAATGTCTTTTCATGTTTGGTCTCCTGATGTCATTATGGGGAAAAGCATTTCAAAAAGGTTTTATTTTCAGACTTGAACTATTGGCCGTAAGAGGTTCTATTAAAACTTTGGTTAATAGAATCAGACCAAGACAAGTCTGCAACGATTTTGATAGCACACCCGTGCAAGTGTTATTTACACGTCATTATGTCATAGAAGTTTGACATTTAAAATAACACTTGAACTGCGTGTGATATCAAAATCGTTGCAGACTTGTCTTGGTCTGCCTCTAATCTTCCATTTTTTTACATGCTCGAAAATACTCTACTTTTGTTCGTCATTGAACAAGGGACTACCCAATTTTTATCTTTTTAAATTTAATAATACGTAGCAGGAGGAAAATAATCGTATAAAAATCTGTTATTCTCGTCTGCGATAAGTTTTTAAACTCTCAAATTTGCATACAAAATTACTTTCAGCCATATAAACCGCTCCTGAAACGTATCCGAATCCGGACATCATTTTTTAAATTGTTTATGGTTAGAGGAAAAAAAAAGGTCAGGTAGAGGAAGTTTTTACTTTTTGACGTCATTACATTACCTCCAAAAGTGTTTAACACCCAAAAAGTGCCAATAGAGCTATTTCCAATTTTTCGAAACGCTTGTATTACGTTCTATATTAACTAAAAGTTGCCCTAAAATTCAACTTTTATACTAAATACGGCTTTAAATATGTTAAATTAACAAAATATATTTTGACAGATGCTTTCGCGCCCAAAACGCTCTTTGAAAATTGTGTGACGTCACAGTTTACGGTTTGACACATAACTACATACACACGTAGAAGATACGAACTGTCAACTGACATTTGTCATATGTTGTTTATCGCCTAACTGTCAACAGTGTCAATCCGAGAGTTGTGACGTCATCAGAATCTTTAATGACGTTTCGAGTTTGGTCACGTGACGTGTGCCAAAAGATATTTTAAATTCAATATTTACAAAAATATGGTCATTACAGGTCCCCTAAAAGTAGTTTAACATGTTCTTATAATCCAAAAGAATTTATTGGGATACAATTCTGCCCTGAGATTTGTAGATGGAAACAACCCTATTGTAGTCTATTTTTTCTTATTTCTGTGTGAAGGTGTAATATTTGTAAGAATTTGTTTAAATGTTTTGTGTTATTATTAGATTGATTATAAGTTAATATAAATGATATAGTTAATAAGGCACTATTGTATTAGGCTTAACCGGATAGTTGCTAAATGACAATAAATAAAATAAAAATGTTGCTTCAAATGCTGTTTTTTTTGGCCAAGGACTAAAATTATCGTACTTTTGCGTACTCATTGGACCGTACAATCGTACCAGAGTTCCAATAATCGTACATATAAGTTATCGTACGCCTGGCAAACCTGAATAAGCCACCTGCTGCCTATCACATTGGTTTTGAGATAAAAAGCCGCGAAGAGGGAGCGTGAGTGCCTACTTAATTACATTACTGACTAACTTGACGTTTATAATCAATCACTTTTTCGTGTTGAATTGTTGATGATTCTGCCAATGTCGAGGTTGGATAAGACACGGCTAGACACGTTTATACCTAATAGGTACAAGTACGGAAGGTGGAGGTAAGGAAATAAATCTCCATGTACCAAAAAGTGTCATCAAAAAACCTTAAATAGGTGGCGCTACAGTACCTAGAGTACTTGAACAAAAAATCAAATCATAGACAGCGCACTTCACTCCGTCAATAACGCCTAGGTTCTTAGCTACTCTAGCGCTACTCTGGAAGTATTTGGAACTATTATTTATAGCTGACAGCTGGACACTTTTGCAACAGTTCTACCATAAGAGATGCCTCTCCTCTTAATTCCACACTCCATAGGTACGAGTAACTCAAGTCTGTCAAACAACGTTGTCAGTAGAAAAAGGCGACCCTTCGCGCCTACTTTTTTTTAATTTGCCTTTTTTTTTGGGTCAAACACAATATTCACGTAGTTTTGCTGATATATCACTTTGTAAAAACTGGTCACAAAGAGAAGATTGTGACCATGTATGTAGTCTTTCTACTGCGGTATTGATATACGGGAATTACGGGACAAAAACAAGACTACTTAAATACAGTGACAGACCCGTATATACGGGACCAGTGATCGGAACTATGGGAGTAAAACTTTAACAAAACTTATCAAGCGGACGTAAAAAGAGTGCTTATAGCCTTAAAAATATTCGAATATCTATGAATGTAAATATTTTTATGGCTGTAAGTACTATACTATTCCTATCCCTATGGACATGAATATTTTAAGGGCTGTATGCACTATTTTATGTCCGCTTAACAGGTTTTGTTAAAGTTTTACTCCCATAGTTCCCATCACTGTACGGGACGTATGGCAATCCGAACTATAGACGAGCCAAACCAAATAATGAAATTGTCGCAATTGCAACCAGGGGGCCTACCGCGAAACCCGAAAATCGCATATCGGGGATCTTTCTCTTTTACTCTCATTAAGACGTTATTGGAGTGACAGAGAAAAATGCCCGCAATTGACGAACTTCGATTTTCGCGGTAATAGCCCTGTACCTCGCGACCAAAACGTAAACGTCGTAAACATTCATGGCGCTTACGCGTTAAGGTTGCGAGATTCAGCTCCACTTCTATGGTTTGTTGTCAATACAACAACTCATGGCGCAAAATACTGGTTATCTGTTCCGGCTCATATAAATCAATCAATGATCAAGTTACAACAAAGTGTGGGTTCTGTTGAATTTGGTGCAAAGTTTTAACAAGGGACTTGTAATATGGACGTCTGGTAGACCGAAAAGCGTCATGTTTCGGGCAGTTACAAATTATAGACAATCAGTTACCGCTATTCGTCATAGGCGGTTAACACACGGGATGCGATTCGTACGTCGCTCCCATGTTTGAGCGAGACAACGCTATGCACGAGATCCTGCCGGCACATAGGACCGACGTGCGAATGCAAATATAATCTTTTTCTTTGCATTCTTTTTGCTTTTTTCTGCCGCCAGTGTGCAACACTAGTAAATATTATAAACCATAGATTAAAAACAGGGATCGGAACCGGTTTTTTTTTTTAAACTTTGAAATAAACATATATTTCGGTTTATTTTATACTCCAAATGTAGGACTCGGTTGTGTTTTTAGATAACAACTTCGTATTATTAGATTGCCCAATTAAAAATGAAATAATTAACAAAGTACGAAAAAATACCGTTTTCGTTCCCATACAAAAAATACCGGTTTCTGATCCCTGGATTAAAATGAATACATTAATATATATATTTATACTACGTCAGTGGCAAACAAGCATACGGCCCGCCTGATGGTAAGCAGTCTCCGCAGCCTATGTACGCATGCAACTCCAGAGGAGTTATAATGCATGTTGGCGACCCTAACACTCCGTACCCTCCTTGAGCTCTGGCAACCTTACTCACCGGCAGGAACACAACACTAATAGTGTTATTTGGCTCTAATAAAAATAAATTTATTGAGTTAACAATACTTATTAAAATGCAAAAATTTCACAACATGAATAATAAACTAAATGTAACTACAATTAAAATAACTAAAGCTAAAAATTAAAAATACCTATCAAAATTTTGCGCCCTTGGTAGGGTGCCCATCACGCAGGCAGCGTTCCCGCGCTGGATTGCGATTGCAATTCTCTGCGCGAGAAAGCTGCCCGCGCGGGGGTCGCCCGTTGCCTCCCTCAGCCGCTTGCCCAGCGCCTTGTGGAGTATCTGTGCCCCTCTGCCCCACGAACCAAGTGTCTCGACGCCAAACGCAACGAATTCGTATTGAGCGCCGAGACAGCTATATTTGGCTACCTTCTGACGCTCCCGAGTGTTATTTGTTAGTGGCTCTAATAGTGTTATTTGGCTGCGGTTTTCTGTAAGGTGGAGGTACTTCCCCAGTTGGGCTCTGTTCTATATCTGGAATGACATCCGCTGTGCTGTGCCCTACCACACAAAGCGAGATGACATTCACAATGCCCATACTTCTCTCTCTTTTGGAGGCAGTTTAAGAACGTACCCGGGTCCAAATGAATTACTATAACATTGATGCATTAAGGCAGTATGTTTACTCTCAGCCTATAAGGGGAACGCGAAAATCGAAATATCGTTATCTGCTTCTCTATCGCTCGAATATATAAGAGTGATAGAGAGGCAGATAACGAAATTTAGATTTTTGTGTTTCACAGTAGGCCCTCATAGGCGCTCTCTACGAAGAGCTTTGGGTAATATTCCCTATGATAAGACGCGTAAAGTAGCGAATCGTAGACTGACCACGCTAACTTTGCACACACTTGGCAGTAAGAATGCATACGTATTTCTAAAAGCACTACTTTACTCTATAACAGCCCGTTCCCACTTGTTGGATGTCGGGCCCGGATTTTCGTCCCAGAGGCAGAACATTTTATCCCACCAAAAAAAAATGTTAAATGGTGCCAAGATGAAACCATAAGGCTCGGCTAAGTTTGACGTTTAAAATAACACTTGCACCGTCTGGGCTGTCAAAATCGCTGCCAACTTATCTTGGTCTGACTCTATATGGGTACAGGTCAATAACCTCCAAGGCAGCTGAAGTAAATAGCTTAATGCGGTCTCAAACATGCGGTGATTGGTTGTCAAGCTCAAACGTGTGCAATCTGGTGACCACACAGCCTTTGGTACAATATTAATTACATATATAACTCGGTCACCCTACACTAATCCATCCATATATGATAAAATAGTTGATTGTTAACCAAGGGATGAAAGGCACCCATTTGTGTGTAGTTTGGCGCTCGAACACTGAGAGTATAAAGTGAACACAGTAAGAGTGTTTAAGTTTTTATAAATATTTTGTTTTCTAAGTACCCACAACACAAGCCTTATTGAGCTTACTGTGGGACTGAAGCAAATTGTTTAAGAATGTCCTATAATATTCATTTATTTATTGTAAATATTTATTGAGAGAGAGATAACTGCTAAATTAATTGTCCAATTCTACTAATTTTAAACATAATAGTTACGTTATTAAGAGCGCATCAACGTGCTCACTAGCGCCACTGCTTAAATAAATAAATATTATAGGACATTATTACACAAATTGACTAAGTCCCACAGTAAGCTCAATAAGGCTTGTGTTGAGGGTACTTAGACAACGATATATATAATATATAAATATGTATAAATACTTAAATACATAGAAAACACTCATGACTCAGGAACAGATATTCATGCTCATCACACGAATAAATGCCCTTACCAGGATTTGAACCCGGGACCATCAGCTTCGTAAGTAGGGTCACTACCCACTAGGCCAAACCGGTCGTCAAACCCGGTCTCCCGGTCCCGGTCCGGTCTTAACGATAGATATTTACAAGAGGGGGCCGCTACGTACTGTATTTTGTATTGAAGTACCTTTTGAATGCATCATAATAGTTTTTACGTTGCTGGATTCGTCAATCTAGGCGTCTAAGTTAAAACGGCCGTTTTTGTTTTAAGTTCATATATCGATGAATCCAGCAACATAGAAACTAGTTTGATGTATTCAAAAGGTACTTAAATACAAAATACAGTACGTATCGGCCCCCTTTTTTAATATCTATCGTCAAATTTAAACAATCATAATTCCATTCATTTTCCAGTGGCGCTAGTGAGCACGTTGATGGGCTCTGTGGTGGTGGCCGCCGAGTGGAAATGTCATCCGACTTTCAATCCGGAGGTCGCGGATTCAAATTCAAATTCAAAACTTATGTACGAAATATCATTTGATATTTATTACCACTAGTTTTTCGGTGAAGGAAAATATTGTGAGCAAACCTGCATACATATGCGAAGAAATTCAAAGGTGTATGTGAAGTCCCCTATCCGCATTGGGCTAGCGTGGGGACTAGGCTTGTGCCAAGCAGTGGGACGTATATAGGCTGAGTTATTATATTATTATTTCTCTTATTATTATTATATTACTTATAACAAGAATCACTTAAATCAACAAAAGTTTTCGCACTAAAAAAATCTTTAACGGCTATAAAACCCTACACGTGCGATGTCTGTCACAATTAACTTCAATTTTTCCTAGTCACCATGTGTACAAATGTCGATACAAAAGAGTAACTCAGTTAACTCTTCGTTTTGCAGCCACCACAGTCTCTAAACTGAGTTGTAGCCTGTGACAGTGAGACCTATCAGCATGAACTTTAGTAAGCGTTACCACTGGCTCCCTTCTCACTAATACGAGTAACAGTGTTGGCCAAACGTTAATTAAATAGAATCAGAGAGAATGGATTGTCAAAGAAAACGTTGTAGTCACAGTAATATACTGCCATCTTTCAACACATGATTAAAACTTTTAGAACGCCATTTGACTTTGATCCTTATTCTATCACTGATATGTGTTAAATTTGTTAAATATCAAAAAGTGGCGCCATCGAATAGATCGAAAGCCAAAGGCGATGGCGCCATAACCTTTAGGTTGTGCCCGGTAAGATAGCACCACTTTTTGATATTTAACATAACACATATCAGTCAAAGAATAAGGATCAAATTCAGATGGCGTTCTAAAAGTTTTAATCATGTGTCGAAAGATGGCAGTAAAGGTACGTGGCAACAAAGTTTTCTTTAACAATTACACCTGTAAGTATTTCAAAACTAACTTTCGGCCAACACTTACGAGTCGGGATGGTGACATATGATGAATTTTGTAACAAAATCTAGTTAGAAAATGACTAATTGTTTAAATGATATAGGAGGCAAACGAGCAGATGGATCGCCTGATGGTAAACGATTACCGCCGCCCATGGGGTGTCCATCACATGGAACACCAAGGGTTGCAAGTGAGTTGCCAGTATTTAAGATGGGAATACGCTAGCAACGTCAATTAAATTGATGAGGGCGCTAGACTTAAATCGATCGGGATATGGACCGTGATTACCTTTTATATTGTTTTCGAGCTCCCGATATTTGGCGCAGTTAGATGCGATTTACGGGTACTCGTGTAACTGCGTCGAAATATCGAGAGCTGAAAAACAATATAAAAGGTAAACACGGTCCATATTCCGGTCGATTTAAGTCTAGTGAAACTAACCGTGAATCGTTCAAAACTGTCATGATGAAGTACATTCAAAATAATACTTCAATTGAAGGAAATCTAAAGACTCCATGCGTCATCACAAACGACGAAAAGAACAAAAGTGTTGTCGTTGGAGGAGTACGTTTTAATTATTTGCTCGTGTTACAGGCCCCGGTAGATCCAATTAACAATTTACTCCAAGTTATTTCGAGTTCCACCAGTAACGCGTCTATTTTCGACTCATGTTGCCGAGTACGGGTGAAAATTGAGTTTATTCCAATTGACGCCCGGCTCGGGCCAGATTGATTCTCGCACCGAGGGAGGAGTGGGGGACCCCCCCTGCATTGATGCGAGCTGTGTGTACGTCTGACGTCATGTGCACGGAATGCGCCCAGAGTTGGTGGTTGTTAACTTGTTATGGAATAAAAATACATAGGTAGCTTTAAGAGAGGGGAAAGTTAGGTACTCCATACAAACGTACTCCCCATTTTCCGCCCTGGAAAATTATGGAAAACATTTTTACATAATTTAATGTGTATCGACCTTACCTATGCCCCTTCGTTTGACTTTTTGCGATTTTTTTATTATTATATGACAAAGAGAAAAATTACGTACAATTTTTAAAAGCGTCTAACACTTACAATATAATTTTAAAAATCGTAAAAAAAAAACAAACGAAGGGGCATATATATACGTTAATGGCATTAAATATAATGACCATCAATAAATACTTAGATATCCTAAGCTCTCTTATCAAAAAAAAATACTAAACATAAAAAAATAAAGACTAAAATCACACACAGAGTTCTAACTGTTTTAGTCACGATTGCTCTTCAAAATGGATTCAAACACCAAATATAATTAATAATCACCAAATCTTATGAAGCAAAATAATACACTATTTTCACCTAATTAAACCACTAATGATTGCCATATGCATATTTAAACTGCTGCATGTATGCATATTTAAACTGCGATCCTCACAGAACCGAAATGCAACCAGAAACGTGGGTTAGATTAGGTTAGAACTGCGACCCTTACAGAAACAAAATGCCACTTGAAAAGTGGGTCAGGTTCGAACCGCGATCCTCACGCGAACCGGACTGATATTAGAAAAGTGGGTTAGGTTAAGTTAGAACTGCGAACCTTACAAAACGGAATGCTACTGTAAGTAGAAAAGAGAGTTAGGTTAGGTTAGAACTGCTACCCCGACAGCACCGAACTACTACCAGAAAAGTTAGTTAGGGCTGAACTGCGATCCTTACAGAACCGAACTGCTATCAGAAAAGTGGCTTAATTAATTTAGAGACAAAAAACTCAGACCCTAGTAAACATTTTTTAATAGTATAGGGTCAAACTTTTGAAGTTTATTTACTATATTTGGGTAAATAATGATTTACCTAGCGTAATTTACTATTATAGGATAACGAGATGTTAAATATTTGCATTACATATTAAATTAAATTTTGGTGGTCTTTACCCAAGTAGCATTTTACTCCATTTAAGAGTACACATTTAGTTCCCAGGTGTACTTGAAGCATTATTACAGTTCACTCGTGATGTATAAGCTGCATTATTGCGATTAATAACACCTATTCCCGTCTAAGGGACTTATAGGAGGGTAGAGTTATACTTTTATACGACTGTTGGTGTTATAATACTCTAACAACTATCCTTTAGTCAGCCGTCTGACTAAGAGCATTATAGGAGGGTAGAGATACGGCAACCGCTGTTTAACAGCCTACTTGTACGATGTTGTAGAGCTAGCATTTTAATAGAACACACATGGTCATTTATAAAGCCAAAAGCTGTTATGTTTACTTGTTTGAGACTGTTATACAGCTAGTAGCTGTAGTAGGACTTGTTTGTGATCATTAAAATAACCTTTTTTTACTAGCTGTACAGAAGTGTTTAAATGGTTCGCATGTGCACTGTAGGCTGTTAAAAGGATTATATGTGTTGTCCATTAACATCAATAGCAGTTTATTTGTCCACAAGTACTACTCTAATTTGCTGTAAGCTGAAAATGAATGTGAATGTGATATTCTATTACACTTATCCCACAAGCTGTGTGTTTATATTACGTCGCGTGCAAAAATTTCTGAAAATGAATAACAAACCTTGGAAAATAAGAGCGAGAACCGGTGGAAGAAGAAAGGATCTCTAAAATTTCAGTATATTGAAAGAATTATACGATGATACACAATTGACCTAAACTACATCTTAAAGCTGTACATTAGTTCACATTAGAATAAATTTATAGACATTGGCTCTGTAGTGGTACAAATGTGGGACTTTATATAGGTAACAGCATTCTAACAGAACACATGTGAACCTATTATACGCTCACCGCATTAAATTGGAGTTATATCAGTTCACATAACCGTATTTCATTTCCACCATTTTGTTCTGCGTAACCTAAAATATTTACCAAATAAATCTCCAAAATTATCATGCAAATTTATCACAAAATACGCAGATAGAGCGATTGAGTTTTGGTTTCATGCTATAATTAATTACCGTAGTATAATTATAATGCCAATATAATGTCAAAAACTGAAAATTGTTGATTTCCTCTCAGCCAGTTTTAAATATTTTAAAATGAATATCGCGTTTTTACAGAGGCGCGTGAATATTTTAGCTGTAAATATGTATACATTTCACGATAAACTTGCATTCCCATAGCATTTAACATTATTAAGAATTTAAAACAGGTACTTTACCGCGTGTTATCATAAAATTTATCCAAAGGATATCCGCCGGTGTTTCTGATGGCACACAAAAAACCAAACTTAATGAGGAATAAATAAAATAAAGAAATATAATGGACCCACGAGAATTTTAGGTAGCACTGGAGTACTTTTGTCGGATTTTATAACTGTGATAGCTGTGTATTTAGCCACTTGTTACTCTTTATTACACTCATGTACGTTGTATGGTTCACACTGCGTCCCATATAGTGCCATTAGTCAGCCTTAAGTCCGATGTTACTACTTAAACTGCTATTATAATGCTATTATACTGCTAATGTACAGCCATAGTGAACTTAAGGCTGTCTAATTTGTGCCCAAACTGGTTCTATAAGAGCATTATAGCAAGCTATACAGCTCTTATACAGCTGACTTACACAGCTTGTGGAGTACATGTGAACGACTAGACATCTCATATAGAACCCCGAATGCTACTTGGGTAACTATTTTAAGTCGGGATTTAACTTTATTGGGACAACACAAAATGATAAAATACAGTTAACTTAAATAAAAAATAAATAAACGAACTAAACTACCTATATTATAAAACTTAAAATAAACTTATTAGTTAAAAATGCTCCCCAGGTCGTCACTCTGTCTTTTTGGATAGCAAGGTGGGAAAATTTTGGTTATAATTTCACACTAAAATGGAGTTTTAATTTTGGTGATCATTTACTATTTTTGGCGGTGATCATTTCAATAAAAGCCCACTTAATAATACTGTGCTTCAAATGTTGTAAAAATATTTCCTGTAACGTTGATATCCAGAGTAAAATGAGGACAGCGTTTGTATGGAGAAGCGGTGTCCCCCTTTCCTGTTAAGCCAAGGGTTTGTTATTCAAGCTGGACGTTAGCCTAGCTGGCTATTTCGATCCAGCTTGAAAGTCCAGGGGCCCGTTTCTCCAAAGCTTGTTGCTTGTATTACAAGTGGAAGTCCCGTTCTGACAAAACCTGACAAAAAGTGACACCCGCTTGTATAACAAGTTACTAGCTCTGATTTAAACTTTCACGATTTTTACACATTATTAACTAACTCAAACGGGACTTAATTGCGTATTAAGCACAAAAAAACACACACAAAACAGCAGAAAAGTGCGGGAAGCCATTGAAATAAAAAAAACTGCAATTTCAACCGGGACGAGGGTTTGGGGATCTCATCCACATGGAATCCAGTCATTAGTATATGTAAGCGAGAACGAATATCGACAGTCGAAAAATCGAATATCGTTAGTGTTGTGTGTCGACAGAGTAACATCCCTAGTGAGCAGAATGTTCAAGCCAATAAACAAGATCAAGTGCGGGTAGTTCGAAAAACTCGCGCGGCTAGAAGATGTTGATGTCAACTTTAGCCAGTCTTCTCCGAGACAACGGGGACAACGCCGTCCTCGATACGTCGGAGTCAATTTAAAACTTAATACGCGATTAAGTCCCGTTTGTGTTAGTTAATAAGTTACTAGCTTTTGAGAAACGGGCCCCTGACCTTTGATTTAAGCGATAGGAAGGCAGCTGTCAAAAAAAAATTCAATTTGTACGTCGGTAGCGCAATATTAATATTACTTAATTCTTTTTTGCGAAAACGACTGAATGTTTCGTCCCGGATTGCTCCGAAATCGGAAAACAAAATTTCTATTCTTATACTTAATATTATTTGTTTTGTTTTGACTCTTCAAGTCTTCATCTTCATTTTTAAGTGGACAACGAACCGCGTACAGATCAATCTCAACACGAAAGTGTTTATATAATTGTTATTATAATTTAATGTAAATGTTGCTTTTCGGTAAAGAAAAGAATATTCTCAATCTCATTTTATGAGTATCAGATGTTTACTATTTGCTTTTTGGCGAAGGCAATCGTAATATTCCATCAAAATACAAGCTAAAATCCGTAACAGTGCGCTGTCATGTACAGTGAGTTGAGGTAATTGACCCCCTGCATGGGTTTGTATGCATGGGGGTTAGCTATATTGAGTGGTTGTCCATGTCGGGGCATACTGATTCGACATTGATGCCTGAGCATGCAGAATAGCGAATATAAATGACGACTGACTAAAACAACGGAATCTGAGGGCACGGCAGAGCCCCCGGCAAGACGAGTAAAGCGGAGCGCAAGGGCACACTGCCTACATTTTCTCGAATAAATTGTTATTGGCATTAATATTTAATATTTTAATTTAATCTTCAGTAACTATTCATTTACTATATTATTAGTGTTTTTTAAATACCTATTTATATCTCTAAGACGTACATAATAATTTATTTGATTAGGTGTTAAAATTAAAACTAAAACTAGCCATAAAATAAAACTACTTAAAAATTAAACTAATATTAAATAAAACTAAAATTAAAAGATATACTAATAAACAAATTAGTTATAAAAAGAATACCCCTTCTAAAGCCTCTGCCTGCGGCAAAGATCCCATAACGCTGGCCGCGTTACCTCTCTGTATTGCCAGGGATATACGCTGGGAGAGGTAAGCGCCAGCCCTATGGTCTCCAGTGGCGTCGATCAGCCGTGCCGACAGCCCCCATGAATGTTTTCATGTCCGCCGACCAAGGTCCCATTGTCTCCACTGCAAGCGCCGCAAACTCATAATCTTGCAGTAAAGATGAGTATTTGCGGCGCTTGAGTAGTTGGGCCTGGTCGGCAGCAGCGCCGGCTTGTGCGCGGGTAGCCTGGATATAAACTATATATTACTATATAAACCTATTTATTAATATTTATATGTCACTCCCCAAAGCCTAGGCAGAATAACAGCGTTGCAATTTGCCTCGTTTGCGAATAGCAACAATATGCTGAGACAGGGTCTTTTCCCTACTGCACACATTGCTAAACCCAAGTGTGTAATTTTCGGATTTTAATGTGTACATAATTTATATCTGTTGTTTTTTTGTTTTTGTTTTGTTGTTTTTATCATTATCTTTCTAACTTATTTATTTCATCTTCTTGTCCTGTGTATGTGTGCTTTATGGAATAAATGTCATTTCTTTCTTCTTCTTTCTTTCAAATCTCTTGTTGAGCCTAGCTTCTAACTCTACAAGCCCTAACTTCACAAACTCTACGCCTTAGTCAAAATATGTGGCTTGGCCGTTTGGAACAGGAGAAGGATTTCCGACGTTGTCAGATTTCCATTGATTATTTCGCTTAATTATTTGTATTAATCGCTGTTTGTGAAGTACATATTTTCTTTTATAACTTATTTGGAACATAGAAAACAAACTCTTGATATGAGAAAAAAAAACTTTCATCGTCATTTATATTGATTTATTAACAAATATTTATGTTTATTTTATACATTTAAATATTAAATACAAGTAGTATATTTTTTCATACTTAATGCAATGCAATTGACATTATTTTAATTTCGATAATAGTTATTCTGAAATGCGGAGGCTAATATGAGAGCTTATAACTGAATAATATGGCATGTATGTCTGTTGGCCGTTGCTCGAAGTACAAATAAAAAAAAATACTTTCCGCCCTAGGGTGGGAAATGCAATTTTCTACCTGGCTATCAGCCTATTAAAGGCGAACTTTCCGAATAGGAGAGATGAAAATGGTTTTTTTGGCATAATGCGCTACGGGTTTTTATAACTTGATTTAATGGTACATATAGCGTCCTGTCTAATAAGGGTATGATTAAAAGTTATAAGGAGAAAAACTTGGACCCATCTACGAAAAAGAACCTGCCGCTGCTATGCTGGAATATAGATGAAGCTCTCAGTACATTTTTGACTACGAAAAACGGTTCACATGACTAGAGTTACACCAAGCTAAGTTGGCACCGATTTTGATAGTACTTGCACAGTCTGTTAGCTTGGTCTAACACTCCCTTCCCAGAAATATATCCCGCCCGCGCCCGCAGTTTTGAATATTGCTCAATACACAATTTCCCGCTATTCAAAAAAGTTTTGATGGACTAAAATAAAATTACATATAAGTATGTACATTGCATAAAAAAAATTATTTAATGAACGAAATTAAATTTTCGTGAGACATATTTACTTTGAATTCAATTGTGTTACGAAAATTTACTTTGTAAATTGTATTGTATTTATTTGTTTTTTAATTATTTACACAACGAATGCAGTCTGTCAAGAAGCTATAGCAGCAAAAGGGTCATTTATAATGCACATTGCACTTACTTAGCACTCCGTTGGAGAACATCTTTAATTATTAATTAAGGTAGAATACACTTAGCGTTCCGTTATCGTCGTGCGGTGGAGTCCCCGGCAAGCTCGGCATGGTAGATGTATTGCCTTTAATCAGTCTATTATCTGGGAGACCGAGCTACGCTCGTAAAACATAAAAACTTAAAAATGCGCATTTTCCTAGAGATAAGACCTGGCTAGATCAATTTTTCGCCCCCGAAAACCCCCATATAGCAAATTTCATCGAAACTGTTAGAGCCGTTTCCGAGATCGCAGAAAACAATTCTTGTATATACAAGAATGGCTCGTTTAAAGGTATTATAGTAAAAGATAAAGCTTCAGTTTTTAAAACAAACGAAATAGACCAAAAAAAGTTTTGTATGAAAAACTTAAAATCGCTTTTATTTTAACAGTGGTATCTACGAGTGTGTACAGCCGGGATAAGAGTCACATAGCCCTCCATGGGGTCCGCGTGCAGCTAGGCCGAAACATTTTGTTTGATTAAAAAACAGTTTTCGTACTGAAAATCAAAATTTTGTTCCGGTTCATACCAAAAAGTATGTAAACATGCAAAACTAACCAATTTGTGACCACCACCCACTAATTTCAACCAAAAATTTCAATATTTTCGAAGAAAGGCAAGGTGTACCTATTTAAAAAAAATCGTATAAACCTGAAAATGGAGCCTAATATGTTGAAATATGGGTGATTTTGTTGTTGTATTTGTAATTATTGGTACCGAATACACCTCATTTTATCCTGAAATTGCCCTTATTCACAGATAAATTACTAAATGTTACCTCGGCGGCATCAGCAATGGCGACAAGCATCTTGGCGGTAGATGTCTCGGGCTCGACGGCGTCGGTGAATCTGCCAGTGAGGCCAGCGAACCAGCCATGGGGGCCGCGCGGACGTCTAGCGAGGCCGCGCGCAGCGGCGACGGCGAGCGTGGCGCGGGACCGCCGGCCTCGAGCGTGCGGCCGTCGGGGGCGAAGGTGCGGATGGCCGGGGAGGATCCACGGTGGCTCTGTTAGGGGAAAATAGACTTTAAAGTCGTGGTACTCTTTAAAGGTTAACCTTAAACTAGAAAATGTTTTTCAAGAGTGAGACCAGAGGCTGCCAGCACCAGCGTCCGGCCATCGAGGAAGAAGGCACGAATGGCAGTGTCTTATACTTATGAATGTTAAACTACACATAACAGATGTTTTTCAAAAGCAAGGCCAGGGACTGTCGGTCTCGACCGTGCGGCTGTCGGGGTAAATCTGTGGTGAGTGAGGAAATTAGGCCTTAAGAAATGTTTAGGTCGTCTTATCTTTATTAACATTAAACTACATATGAAATATGTTTTTTCAAGGGGCGAGGCCGAGGGCCGTCGGCTTCAAGGGCGCGGCCGTCGGGAACGAAGGTGCCGGTGCTGTATATCCCCTCGGGCGGTAAAAAGCATAGTTTATATTTTCGCGCCTTGCGGCTTGCGGCGCGCAGCCACAAGGCGGCAACTTTTCTATATTAATAACTGGCCAAGAGCATGTCGGGCCACGCTCAGTGTAGGATTCCGTTGTTACTCTTCCGTCACAATAAGCTAAACTGGAGCTTAAAGTATGGTAAATTGTTAACCAAGGGATGAAACGGTACCTTTCACCTGAGTTAAACAAATAGGCAAATTTGCATAATCAATACCTAATTAAAATAAGTCTTTTTACTATGAAGGGAAAACTTTTTGCGATAACTCAAAAACAGCTAAACTGATCATGACCGCTATAGTTTTCATTTAATGTCTTTCTTAAGCTCTACTTCCACGATTTTCTTCATATTTTTTGGACCTTTTTATTTCTTTCGGAGCGATTATCTCCGAATATATTCACTTTATCAAAAAATGTTTCTTGAAAACCCCTATTAGTTTTGAAAGACCTTTCCAACGATACCCCACACTCTAGGGTTGAAGCGAAAAAAAAAATTCACCCCCACTTTACGTGTAGGGGAGGTACCCTAAAAAAAAAAAATTTTTAGATTTTATTGTACGACTTTGTCGGCTTTATTGATTTATATATCCATGCCAAATTTCAGCTTTCTAGCACTAACGACCACGGAGCAAAGCCTGGGACAGACAGACAGACAGACAGACAGACGGACATGGCGAAACTATAAGGGTTCCGTTTTATGCCATTTGGCTACGGAACCCTAAAAATGGCGGCCACCGCACGCGCGCGGTTGTCGGAGAGCGTCCATTTTGAAGCATCTTGCCGCACCTTATTTTATTACACTAAGTATAGAGAAAATAAGTATATTTTTTGTAAAATTCATAACTACTTTTATTAAAATAAATAACGATATCGTGTACATACCTACTGTAATTTTGGAATTTCCTATTTACAGGTGTATTTTAAATTATAGGATAAGAATTCGATTCATATCTAATCCAGATCGAATTCATATCATAAAATGAAATTTAGAATACGCCTGTTAGTACATCTGGACTAAAACACTATCTAACCAATTTTCATTACGTGAAATTGTTTCCAGATGGGACCGATCCTGTACCTTTACTCCGATAGGCAATGAATTTCCTCACATTAGGTTCACTTCACGTCCTTGTTTAACGACTATCGGCCCAATTCGAACAATGCTTCTAAGATGTCATAGCGATACGATACCGATCTGTCAGTCTCAAAAGTTTTGGTTGAAGAAATGTCACTTATGATATTGACAGACTTGTATCGTATCGCTGTGATATCTTAGAAGCGTTGTTTGAATTGGGCCGTATTCTTGTCTCTCTGAAACTGACGATAACATAAATTAAATTTACACTCGAAGACAATTAAAACGTGTGGTTTGATAAGTGACCCTTTCATTAGTTTTTAGTGTAATTCATTTACTCCACGGCGGTGGCAAACAAGTGTGCGGCCCGTCTGACGTAAAGCAGCCACCGCAACTCTTGGGTGCTTGGACTGCTTGCAACTCCAACAGACTAACGCCACGGACTGGACGAACGCGGCGCGGCGCGCGTTGCGGCAATCCGTCGCCGCTATCGTCCAAAATAGGGGGCCTACCGCGAAAACCGAAATTCGCAAATTGCGGGGATCTTTCTCTCTTACTTTCACTAAGACGTAATTAGAGTGACAGAGAAAAATGCCCCCCATTGACGAACTTCGACTTTCACTGTTATAGGGTGACCAGATCTGATTTTCTGTTTTACGGGTAAACTGCTTTAAAAATACGAAATTCGAGGTTAAAATATGGGACAGACCGTTTTTTTATTGAAAAAATTGGTATCATCTATCACTCTACACATAATTATTATGCTAAATTTCCTAATTTAAGACTTTAGAAAACAATGTTAAATTTTAAAAAACACGACAATTTTTATAGTATATATAGGAAGGAAAATGTGAAATAATCAACTAAATATTAACCTATACAATAACTGTTGTTGCTAATTGTTTTTGTTAAAGCTGTATCTCTTACTGAGGTGTGCCAAAAAAGATTATTCTATCTATCTCATACACTAACACATACAACATTTTATTTTCTTTATGAATGACCCTTAAAACAATCATAAATCAACAATTTATAATTACATATTTGGATTGGAAAATGTGAATTTATCAACAAAATAACATACACATACTAACAAATTCTGACATTCCCAATGAAATACTCTTAAAACAATAATAAATATTAATACACACAAGTTTTCACCACTGTGTGCGAGAAAATAAATATAGTTCGAATAGGTATTTTTATAATTAAATGCCATATAATCATAAAATTACGGGACAATGTACTGTCCCGTATTGGTTTCGCCAAATTACGGGAAAACGAAAATTCATGGCTGAAATACGGGACAACCCGTAAAATACTGGAGATCTAGTCACCCTAGTTATAGCCCAGACTCATTCACTTCCATACATTATGATCGTGGTGCGCGAACCACCAGTCGCGCCGCTCGGCTACCCGGTATCGCATGCGCGTCCAGTCCGCGTCCTAATGCCTTGATCACACGTACCGAGTACAGTTGCGAGAGTGCCTCGGCCGAGTGCTCGGTTCGTGTGTACTTTGTGACAAGTACTGGGACCAGCAAGCTGACGTGCGAGTCACTCGGACCTTGTTTTGTTTATTAGACCGAGTGTCCACCCCCGCACTCCTTTCAGCATACCCCGCGCCGCCCCGCTCGCCACTCGACATGAATGAATCTATGAACGTGACCACGGAAAGGGAGACATAAGCCCTCCTACGTGTACACGTTCAACGCAGCTGGCCAACTTTATTGTCACGCGTGCAATGGAGTATTTAAGAGCAAGTTCGGCCTGGCCAGCCACATTAGGGCTCATGCTAGACAACGTCCATAATGTGTTTATTTGGGGTCGCCGTCATCGAAAACGATGAGGAGGACTATATATGACGGACCGACGAATCTCTCTAAAGTGAACTGACTCGTCAGGAAAAGCAAAATGCGTCTAAACACCTGCTCACCCACCCTGCAGGACCAACCGTACATGGGTGTTTTCTAAAATAAATGTTTAAAACCTGATTGTTACAAATCTGGAATTTCTCGGGCTTCTACTCAGAATCGGTAGCATTCTGCATCCTACCATTAAAAAAATATGTCACAAAATGTTTATTCCATTACGTCACGTTTTAGTGTGAACATTTTTTTCACCTGTATGAACGTGATGCATCTGATGGAAACTAGAATTTAGCATGAATGACAAAAACATCAGGATCTGTAAGATTCAGGTTTTCAATGGATCGTTCACCATTCAAAGTCAAAGTCAATATATTCTTTATTCAAATAGGCCTAGCAACAAGCACTTTTAAATCGTCAAATTTTACAAATATCATCTTAATCTAAATATCGTATAAGTATCGCCATACAGCGGGGAAATACGGCCAGCCTTCTAGGCACCTTGCCCATTGACGGCGATTTGGGCCAATTTTTTTATCTTTAGTTTAAGTTGTTAGTAAGTTTTATTATGTATGTTTATTTCTTTGTTTTTGGATATTAAAACCTTTTAATATCAGAGCAATTTATTGATGCAGTTATTATTGTTCTAAAAGAACATTAATTAAGTGAAGCAACCACACTTTTTTTTTTACTTTTTAAATTAAAGTTCCAATTCTCCACAATCATGGTCGTTATATACAATTAAAACACCTAATTAAAAAAGCCTCTCGGGCAAATTTCGGGCAAAATTCGGGAATTTGAAAATGCTTTTAAGATGTCACAGCGATACGGTACATGTCTGTCAGTGTCATAATTGGATACTTGACACATGTTGAATTTTATAAAAAAATTTAGTTGAATGGATAGAAAATGAGCCATCCATTATAAAAAAGTGGAGTTTAAAAAATTATATTGAGATAAAAAAAAATACAAGGCTCCAAAGTAAAAAAAAAAAATTTTTTTTTCGTCTTTTAAAAAAAGAAAAAAAAAATGGTACCATTCGATTTCTTACATCTTATTGAAAAATAAATTTTATGACATCTATACACATAAACGCAATATTTCAGGGTCAAAATAGCAATTTCCTTGATCTTCCATACATTTAGGACAGACTTATATGTTGTGACGTCACATCCCACTATCATTTTGTTAGATGCGTTTCAATCGTCGAGTGCGAGCGTCAGACTTTAACTCTCATTTCTGACCTTTGTGTTGCTCAAATCCCATGAGTCCCATGTAGACATCTGATCCTCAGGAAAATCAAGATCGTTAGACATTATTTACAAAAAATTGTCAAGTAGCCAATTCTCGCGCGCGAGTCCATGCTTGAAGTCGCGCTAGATGTATGGAGTCGCGCGCGAGAACGCAACTAATGCTAGCAGGTCAGGGGGCTTAGCCAAGATGAAAGTTTTTGTCTAGGCCCCCTGAACTCGACCAAAAAATGATAGAATACTGTTTCGTGAATTCTTCCTGAATCACCCAGTATTTGGGCTGATTTTAATTTCCGTTTCTTTTTCAGATTTTGATAAGGTGGATGGACACAACCGCAATTTCATATGTCCTACAAAATCATCCGACTTCCTTGAGTGACCTTTAAGAAAAGAGCTTACTCCCATCTTAAAGGCTAGCAACGTACATACAACCCCTCTGGTGTCCATGGGCGGCGGTAATCGCTTACCATCAGGCAATCCGTCTGCTCGTTTGCCTTATATATCATAAAAAAAAAGTGCAAAAACGTATTGTCGTAACTCAATCGGAAATTATTAAATTACTTTTTTTTTGTCTCAAATTAGGATTTCGCGTTTATTCCGCCCAGAATGACTTTCTTCAAATCTACCAAATTTTATCTAATCCTGTAAAAACATCGTCAAAAAACGGCTCATTTACAAGCCTCTGGCACTAGGTACTCAAACACAACGCGATCGGTCTGAAAATGGAGAGATCGGTACAAAAACGGAACTCTAAAAAAAGATAGAAAATCAAACAGTTTGGGATCCACTCGTGCATTCCACACTTTGAGGATCCAATAAAACGTTTTGAAGAAACGTTCACAACGTATGCTTTTGTATTTTTTAAGCGGAAAAACGTTGAGCGAAAAACTCAAGTTATTTTTCCATTATTTTCATTCCATACGTCGGAAACAATTCGCGGAATTCTAATAGAATTCCGATATTATCAATGGAAAAGTATAAACAATTAATTAGTTGTGTTATCGAATTATATTTGGGTTCGCCAGGTGTTAAAAAATATTTTCAATGGAAAAAACTAAAAATAATGTACTTATAGTTGTATTTTGAATTGCATTTTGATCGGACTCATCGGCCAGATGTTAGAAACTTGATTTAAAAAAAATTAAAACAAAAAGTATTACTTTGCTAATCCGAGAAAATATAACGTGCTAGTCAATCAGTGCTAACCCGTTATACTTACTTGCGTATTTTTACATGCAATTAATGCATTATTTCTACATGCATTTTTTGTTTATATTGATATTTTTTCTTAAAACAAGGGAACAATATTCCAATTTCTTTTATTAATCAAAAGTACCTTCAAGAAATGCTATGGGAAATTAGTCATGTTATTTTCAACACGTGTGTTTTACTGTCCTTGTATTTAAAATGTGAGAGAGGTAATATCTAGTCCGAGGCTGAAATGATGCCTTTCATCCCTTGGTTAACAATGTACTACTTCTATTACATACTTTAATGTATATTAACGATAGATATGCTATGCCACTTCGTTTGTTCTTATTTCATACTTTTATTTCTTATAAAAGTTAGGTTTTTAAAAAAATTGTCTGGAGTTTGTTTGTCGCTCCTAACTCTTATAATAATGTAAAAAACAAAAAAAGTCAAATGAAGGGGTATATGTACAGTCAACCAATTTGAATCTTAGGCCACTATAGAACCTTGTCGCTTTAACTACTAGATACTTGACACGCATCACTCAATAAGCACTGTCGTAGAAGTCATTATGACATGGTTCTATAGTGGCCTAGGAATCAAATTGGTTGACCGTACATAAAACTAGCTATAAGAAACATGTAACGATTGTGCCCAAGTAAACATTAAACAACATTCAAATAATACATTAAACATGAATTCCTTAAAAATAGTATCCATAATGCATACTTCCTAAATGGAGAAACGATCGTCCACTAGATAACTAACCATTAGACCTTATTTCTTTAAAATACGGTCCACAAATTTTCAACATGGACGATTCATCCAATTCGTCCTTAATAATAAATTTATGTCAGCCCGCGCTAATCGCACTTCGGGGTCCAAAGCTTATGAATTCATCAATAACAGAGCGCGGCGTTATGGCAGAGAGAATGTGTGATGAACTCCCCATAGAGATGGCTTGTAAAGTATGTGGATTAATTATGAAGGGGTATAGTAGGATGAGATTGGATCAGGACCGGGATAAGTGGCATACTCGAAGCCTATGCTTAACAGAGGCCGACAAAAGGCTGAAAATTATGATGATGCTGATCATGATATGTAAAAAAGCCAAACGTGTCCTAGCGAGGCGTTCGTTCAACAAGACCAGATTGCAGACCTCCAACTAGATGGGAGGATATCAAAAATATTGCGCTTAAAGATAGAGTCAGGAATAGCGTGTATCACTGACAAACTCCAGGAAAATCGCCTACAATGGTACGGTCATGTCATGAGGCGAAATAAAGAGCACATGACAAGGGTCGTCATGGAAATTGAAGAACCAAAAAGAGGTCCAGGTCGCCGTTCGACGACCTGGATGGGAACCATTTCCAAGGACATGAAGACGACGGATTTAAAACCCGAAATTGCACAAAAACGCCCAGAATGGCGTCTTAGGACTAGGAGGACCGACCCCAAGAGACATGGGAAATAGGCTCGGGAGAAGAAGAAGAAGATATCAAAAATATTGCGGGCCCGCTCTGGAGGAAAGAAGCAGCAAATCGGGCTGCTGGTAAAAGATTTGGAGGGGCGTATGCCCAACAGTGGGCACATATACTCGCTGAGGAAGAAGAAGAAGAGAAGAAAAAAATATTTACCTACTTCACGAATCAGAATTCTATAGTTTTTTGGTCGACATCAGGGGGCCTAGATAACGATTTTCATCTTGGCTAGGGCCTCTGACCTGGTACTATGAGTTGCGTTCTGGTACGTGATTCCATACAACTAGCGATAACGTGACAAGCGACTTCAAGCATGGACTCGCGCGCGAGAACGTAACTCATGCCAATCGGTCTGAAAAGCACCAAATGAGGTAATAGTGACGAAATTACGGTTAACTAAATAACAACAAAAAACTAAATTTAATTTTTTGCCTTTGATTTCTGCTTATTTTGATTCGCTTTGCTTTCCCGATAGTCGGTTAAAATAAGCAAAATATATTTATAAAACCCTTGGCCACTTAAAGCAAAGCCAACTTAGTGTTTTTAAAAACGTTCAATTCGTGTCTCCTATTTATTCCAAGTCTCCTGAGAATCGAAACTTCACCGCGTTTGCCAGTGTTGCCAACTTAGGAACTTAAAGTTGCAACATGGCTACTTTTGAAGCCAAAGCTAGCTCGAACAATTCACGTCTAGGATAATTTTTCACCATACAAGCTCGCAAGAAATCTCTTTACTCTTCAAAAACTGGTGGGAAAGTTGCATGTCCACAGTGAGAAAGTAATCTGATGCAAATTTCAAGTTGGTTGATAGAATTGACTTATTTTAACGATAACGAATGACACATATCTTAATGTTAATTTGAATTTATTTGATCTGTAATGTTTTACAATTAATATTTGTGGGTGTGGTGAAATTACTTGTTTTTTACTCGGGAGCAAAGTTTGTTCCCTTATGACTTGATACCGTGCCGTTCCGATAGAGATAGAAACACGCGGGTCAGTGTACGATATTTCACGTACAAGCATCCTTTATTTAACAAAATGCCTACAGGCCGCTATAGAAGCAATGTCTAGCAATTTTTGAAAAACAGAGTCGGCAACACTGTTCGCAGCTTAAAAATATTACACAAACGCAGCTTAAATCAGGGAGTCCGTTTCTACGTAGTAAAGCAGTGACATGAGGGAAAAGCTGTTCTAAGTTACCTCACTCGGTGAAGTACCCGGGTACGTCCTTAAACTACGTCCAAAAGAGAGGTATGGGCATTGTGAATGTCATCTCGCTTTGTGTGGTAGGGCACAGCGCCAGTGGATGTCATTCCAGATCTAGAGCAGAGCCCAACTGGGGAAGTACCCCCACCTTACAGAAAACAGCAGCCAAATAACACTAGACCCTACTCATACTGTTGTGTTCCTGCCGGTGAGTAAGGTTGCCAGAGCTCAACGAGGGGGGGGGGGGGGGGTTTAGGGTCGGCAACGCGCATGTAACTCCTCTGGAGTTGCAGGCGTACACAGGCTACGGAGACTGCTTACCATCAGGCGGGCCGTATGGTTGTTTGCCACCGACGTAGTATAAAAAAAAAAGTATGACTGAATTGAAGCGACGTCGGCTATTGTGGATCATATGAGCTGAAACAATGCCACTAACCGAAAAGCATTAAGCCGGTTAAGCATTCCCTAAGCTACAAACGAGAACTGCAATAGGGTTGTTTCCAATCTTTCGAAACGCTTGTATTACGTTCTATATAAACTAAAAGTTGCCCTAAAATTCAACTTTTATACTAAAAACGGCTTTAAATATGTTAATTTAACAAAATATATTTTGACAGATGCTATCGCGCCCAAAACGCTCTTTGAAAATTGTGTGACGTCACAGTTTACGGTTTGACACATAACGACATACACACGTAGAAGATACGAACTGTCAACTGACATTTATCATTTGTTGTTTATCGCCTAACTGTCAACAGTGTCAATCCGAGAGTTGTGACGTCATCAGAATCTTCAATGACGTTTCGAGTTAGGTCACGTGACGTGTGCCAAAAGATATTTTAAATTAAATATTTACAAAAATATGGTCATTACAGGTCCCCTAAAAGTAGTTTAAAATGTTCTTATAATCCAAAAGAATTTATTGGGATACAATTCTGCCCTGAGATTTGTAGATGGAAACAACCCTATTCATTCCGGAGCATCCCCGACTCACTAGGGAGTGGGGACTCTGAATACATTTGCAAAGAAGAAAACCTTGTTTTAATTTGTTGCTCAAATTGTGTGTCTGGTTTTGACTTTATGTATTACTTAATAGTTTATTTTCTTCTCATAAGTTGCCTGGAAAATATCGTGTTTACCGACAACACCACTAAATGTAGTTACCTATTAAAATTGTACGTGTCTTTATTTTGCATTTTGGTGAGCAATTTCACCTTAAATATTACTGCATTGTACAATTTGTACAGTAAAACCGCGATAATCCGAACTACATTTTGTATAGCTGATAGATAGGTTTGTGTGGTTAAAATATTAATTAATTCTTGTTAAATTCTAGCGCGAAATTATAAAGCATATGAATATTGTTGTGCTACCAAATTATTAATGAGATTAATATTGTGAGGCGTGAATATCGCTCCGTTATGAACGAGAAATATCCTGGTAATATCTCTTTAATAGTTAATACAAATTACCTTATGGACTCGTGTGACCTAGTTCCAGCAGAATATAAATGCAATTTTTCACTCTTTTCACAGTTCGTAACTGCAATAGGCTACAATCTTATGAACGAGAAATAGTCACAAACTCACAAGTGGTATTGAATCTTTAAGTCTAAGGAGAGACTTTGCCTCCTTGTGTGTGTTCTACCACTTGTACAATAATACACTTGTACTTGTACTTGTACTTGTAATCGGCTGTGCTCTGAAGAATTGATTGACATGATGCCAACGGCCACTTTCTATCACCGCAGCGCTCGCCGTCGGCAGGGTGTTCATCCTTCGGAGGGCGCCGTGGTGAATGTCATCATCGATCCCAGTGCGCCCTCATGAACGGCAAAGAGGGTGAAACGCCGGAGTGGGTTTAGTGGGTAGGGCTAAATTCTCCCCCCCTCTTGCCAAGAGAGGGGAAAGGAGTGGCGAGTCCCACACACCGTGCGTAAATGCATTCCCACTCCGTCAAAAAAAAAAAGGGTGTTCATCCTCACACCCTAGAACGTAAATGGTCGCGTACTGTGCGGTTTAAGAGGAATTTCCTCCCGCGGACGCTTCGGCTGTGGAATGAGCTTCCTGCCGAGGTTTTCCCGAAGGGGAGTTCTTCAGAAAAAGAGTGTACATGTTTTTAAAGGATCGGCAACGCGCATGTAATATCTCTGGTGTTGCAGGCGTCCATAGGCTACGGTGACTACATAACATAAGGCGGAGCTGGCTACCGACGTGGTATATATAAAAAAATAGTAATTAAAACAAAATACCTTATGGACCCCGTATTACCCACCTATTTCCAATATAATTTAAATGCAATTTTTCAATCTTTTCGTACTATGTTTATTTCCATTATAAACACAAATGAACACTGCAAAAGGCTAGAGGACAAGATTTTTTAATGGTGCCAGTCGATCCGGTAAATTTGTTCTAAGAATCAAATGACTATATGAGACCCATTGCATTAAACCAATACAAAATTCAGAAACGATAGTCAGTCTTACAGTTGTACCCAACTCACGAAATGCCCCTAAGGGGGGCCACTGATTACCACTTCGCCGGACGATATCGGCCTGTCAACTGACAAGCCAATAACTATTCGCAAAAGCTGACCATCGCGAATAACTGACAGGCCGATATCGTCCGGCGAACTGGTAACCAGTGGGCCCCTTTATTAAACAGTACTTGATAGTTGTGATCATCGCCAAAGATCCTGTGAGTTAGCGGAAAACGACGTCCAAGATAGAGCGAAGTGGAAGGAGAAAAGTAGGAAAGCGAACCCCGTCACAGTACGGGACAAACGCTAGGAGGATGATGATGATGACTTGATAGTGGTGATATCACGATCACGATTACGAAGCTGTCTTGGCTTGTAGTATGGAAAACAAGAAAATTGTTGATCTTAAAAAATATTAAGTATTTAATAAAATGTAAGGAATCGAATGTTAACATTCTTTTTCATTGTGGAAGTTAAAATATTTTTTATAGTTTTTTTTATAATTTCCGTACATAGGGTGTTTATTTTATTTAGTCACCTGCAATAATTTACGGGGTGAATATATAGGTCATACTGAGCAACTTTTACTATGGGACCAACCCCGAAATCGAAAAGTGTCTGTTTCATAAATTTTTGCTGTCTGACCTTTTTTTTTTTTTACTACGTCGGTGGCAAACAGGCATACGGCCCGCCTGATGGTAAGCAGTCTCCGTAGCCTATGTACGCCTGCAATTCCAGAGGAGTTACATGCGCGTTGCCGACCCTAAACCCGCCCCCCCTCGTTAAGCTCTGGCAACCTTACTCACCGGCAGGAACACAACACTATGAGTAGGGTCTAGCTAGTGTTATTTGGCTGCTGTTTCCTTGACATTTTGTATTGGAGAGTAAGTTTTATGTTCGCAATTTCGGAATGGGTCCCATAGTAAAAGTTACTCAGTATGACCTATATAATTCACCTCGTAAATTATTGCAGCTGAGTAAATAAACATCCTGTATATTTTATTAGTGTACAATTTATTGTGATAAACTGCTCATGTCCTAACAATTTTACTAGATTTTTTAAATAAAATACAATATTTGTCATCGTCCCAATAACCGGACGACAAATAAATATTAAAGAAATAGTAATATCTAATATTATGGTAATGTATTAGCGAAAAATTCTGATAGCGCGATTCAGGATTCTCGACAGCCGGAACGGCGCCATCTAATGTGCAATTCCTACACTAGCAATTATGAAAGTGTTACTTACCGTAGCTCTAGACGTGGCGCTGTCCAAACTGCTCTGCGATGAAATGGAGGGTGTGCGAGTGAGACGGGCGTGCGGGAGCGAGCTCGCTGCGCGGGTTTCGGAGCTGAACGGCTGGACACGGCATTGCTCTTTGGAGATCAACATTTCCTGAAAAAAAAAAAAATTGTTATTTTTTTGTCTCTCGTTGATTACAATAGGAATATCTGTTTGTTGTCTTTTTCTGAAAGAAATACTTTTGTACTTTGCGAATCCGCGAAATAATAAGGCGCTAGTCCATTAGTGGTAACCCGTTATACTAACTTGCGTATTTTTTTCACGCAATAATGATTTTGTTTTGATTAATATGGATTTCCGCGAAGTAACGCCTGATTCTGTTAATTATTTGTCTTTTTCTGACTTAAACGTTGAATGTTACTAAGCATTTCATATCTCACGTTATCGCCGTGGCATTTTGACAACACCACGACGACGATCCTGGCGACACTGCGCATGACGTACGTCCGGAGCTGTCAAACCAAATGCCATAAAACGGCAAGCACTAGACGGGAGCGGCCACTTGCCATCTAGCAGCCACCAGCGACGGAATACAGATTTGATTATACAGATTATAGATAATAAGATAATAAATGTATTATTATTGCTTGTGTTTATTTCATTTATGATAGTTTGAAGTCACGGGTAGAAGCTAGTACATTATAATATTAATATCATTGACATGGGTATATCTAAACACGGGCCTTACGCGCAATAAGAAGTGTGCTAGTTCAGTGGTCACTAACGAATTCGAGCTAGTCGTGCAGTCTAACGCCACAACGCGATTGGTTGACGAGTTCGTACGTAGTTGCGTTAGACTGCACGATGTGCTCGAATTCGTGAGTAACACTAACACCACTGAACTAGCATCATTCTTAGTGCCCGTAAGGCTCGTCCTTAGATATATGTCAATGATTAATAAGACCTCGACCTCGACATACACAAATGTAACGTTCCACGGAAAAAGAAAGCTTATGCCGGTCGGCGCTTACGTCGTTTTGTATCCCATTAGTATTGAGCACTATTAATAATAGCGCAAGCGCCAACAGCCATAACGTACCTTTACTCATGGAGCGTCATAAATAAACTCGTACTACATATGTACATCATTATAATTTCATGATTGGGGACATAGAACAGCCCTCCCACGCCCCCTTAACCCCTAATGATTTAAAAGGGGTGGCTAATGAAAAATTTATGGTGACGACAGAGAACCGTGTCGCTATTATGTTCTTGGTTTTATTTGGTATATCCTCCTATATCCTGATGTCCTTTTAAAAGGACAAAAACTGAAAAAAATATTCTGGAACTTAGGAGGCTATGTAGAAGTGGAATGACCACAGACTATATACAGGGTGGTTTTTTAATGATCTGCAATAATTTACGTGGTGTAATATGTAGGTAAAAAAAATTGGTTGTTTCATAGAAATCAGTGGCATCACATCTAGCTGGAATGTATGAAACAGCCAATTTTCGAATTTCGCGATTTTCGAAAAGTTGTTCAGTATGATTTATAAATAAAGTCACCAGTCACCACGCAGAATATGGCTGGTGGTTATAATTTCACTCTGTATATGACACTAAGGCTATCAGATAAACGGCCTTAGCTTCGTAAATATAAGGGTCAATTCATAACTAATTAATAGAATCAGGCGTTAATTTGCGGAAATCCATACTAATTAAAACAAAAAACATTACTTCTCCGCAAAAAGATATCGTGCTAGTCAATCAGTGGTAACCCGTTACTTACTTGCGTATTTTTACATGCAATGAATCTTCCTACCCTCCCACCTCCCACCGCAAAAATAAATACGCAAATAAATAATACAAAACCCACCATTATAAAGTACAAAACTCGACACGTGTTCCGCCTCTCTACGAGGCATCCTCAGGAGATGGTGATGTTGATGTTGTTGGAGGTGTTGATGTTGTCAATTCATAACTGTCAAAATTTACTTCTTAACTTACACTGACTATAGACTAATCTGACGGACACCTGGGGGCTTAACCAAGATGAGAATAGTTTGCTCTATGACAACGAAACCCTTTCTCTCATTTCTTACATATGTATATAGTCAGACGGCATTTCGTTATCGTAGCGCAAACAATTGGCATCTTGGCTAGGCACCCTCTATATCCTGAGCTTTTCCTATTGCATCTATAGAATCAAGCTAATATTAACTCCAGATAGTCTTCGTCAATTCATATATACCTACTGTCTATCGGTCTACCTAGGAAACAACGTAGGACCTAGGATATCGAGATATTCCAGGTCTTACTATTGATACCTACCCGCATCTATTTATAGCCTCGGTAAAACCACAGCGACCGCGTTTTCCTGAGTTTGTGATTTTAGTTGGCATTATTAGAAGTCAACGCTGTGTGAAATAGTTATACAATTCGTTTTTTAGTCACCTGCAATAATTTACGGGGAGAATATATAGGTCATACTGAGCGACTTTTACTATGGAGCCAATACAAAAAATGGCTGTTTCATATATTTAGTCACCTGCAATAATTTACGAGGTGAATATATAGATCATACTGAGTGACTTTTACTATGGGGCCAACACAAAAAAATGGCTGTTTCTTATATTTAGTCACCTGCAATAATTTACGAGGTGAATATATAGGTCATACTGAGCGACTTTTACTATGGAGCCAACACAAAAAAATGGCTGTTTCATATATTTAGTCACCTGAAATAATTTACGAGGTGAATATATAGGTCATACTGAGTGACTTTTACTATGGAGCCAATACAAAAAAATGGCTGTTTCATATATTTAGTCACCTGCAATAATTTACGAGGTGAATATATAGGTCATACTGAGCAACTTTTACTATAGGTCCAACATAAAAAAAATGGCTGTTTCTTATATTTTTGCTGTCTAACCTTGATATTTTCTATGGGAGAGTAAACATTTTTTTCGCGATTTCGGGTTCGTCCCATGGTAAAAGTTGCTCAGTATGATCTATATGTTCACCCTGTAAATTATTGCAGGTGACTTAATAAACACCCTCTATACAGAATGGATATGAAGGTGTTTATTGAGTTCTACTCAGACGTCTATTGATAATTTAGTTTAATTTATTGCTAATAAACAAAAGAGTCCTTGAGGTTCCAGTTCGTCACGCAAATATTAATCGTGACGTTTCGGAACTTTCTTTCGAGTATGTATCGATAATTTTGAATGGGGGATTATAAACAATATGAATATTTACATTATAATTAGTGTATGAAAGGAATGTAGTAAAGGGCATATATATGTATATATTATTTGAAAATATAAGGAAAAAAGTAAAGAGATGGATGTGTTTTTGACAGACAAAGTAAATAAAATATAATGCCGCGATTTCTATATACTGGTCTTTTTGACCCTGACTGTCTGATTTACTCCGTAAGATTGTATAAAAATTAACCATTAAAAATATATTGTCTATCATAAACACCAAATAAATATATAATGAAAATATAAAGTAAAAATGATCCCGGGACAGCCAGCACCAAAAGTGTGAAAGAAAAAAAACAAATAAATATTTCCAAAATTTATTTTATTTAAATTACCCCTAACTGGCTAACACCATAAAATTGGCTAAAATACAGGGGTCAGTAGTAAAAATAATAAAATTCATTAAAACTATTCTAAAATTCGATTACAAAATAAAATCAATATGGAGTTGGCTCCATAATATAATAAAATTAATAACTATTACAAAGCAGTTTAATCTAAAATCGAATCGAATAATAATATTATATGATAATCTAGTTGGTTGGTTACTATTTATTATTTTATTAGTTTATACACAGTGCCCGTGAGGAAACAGAAAGATTTTAACAGTATATTGCGGATCGTATTTAGAGACAAAAATGTCATGTAAACTTTTTTAATTCGCCTAGTTTTAGAGTTAATTCCAATATTTTTTTAACATTTATTTATATGTTAAAATTAAAACTTATATATAATAAAATAATAATAAATAAATCTTTGTTTACTTGAAACCTAAGCCTTACATTAAATTACAAAAAAAAACTTATTTTAGGTTTGTAACAGTTTTATTAGGATTGAGCCTCTGTTTCCTGAACTAGGACAAAGCCTGTGACTCAGGATTCAGTGATTCCTCCGGAGAAATTGGTACCGGTTGTTTTGTGAACTTAGGCACTTTAAGAAGAAATGAAAACTTAATAATAATACTAAGAAAGTGACAATGTAAAAAATCTAATACTCTGCTATTGTGCTTCAGTGCATAACGCCTTTTTGATGGCGATGTCACGACTATGGGACCTAGTCTAGAAGTCCTGATTGAGAGATATCAAAGTGACAAGGAACACTTTGAATAGACTAGTTTTTACGAAAAAAAAGTAACAATTTTTATAAATACACATATTTTCCAAGAACGTACTTATTATGTATAAAAACATACAAAAACGAAAAAAAACCCAAAAAAATATGGTAGAATTTATTTATGGTTGTATGAGATTAATACCGTCTTATGGCCTTAGGAATACGTGGTTACTTGAATGTTTTACGTTTCCTTACCTACCTACCTAGGGTACCTTGTATAGGTATCTTAATCATGCCTCATAGTTCTTTATTTCTATGTAATATATTTATGTCAATATTTTAGGAATTTGTCTATAAATAGTTTACAATTTCAAACAAACTTATTTACTAACAAACGATTAAATTTTATAAAAACAAAAAATTAAATTTAAACAAATCTTAAATTTTATAAAAGTCCAGAGGATAAATCTGGACACAATGAAACCCAGTTCAAATCCCCTTGTTGTATTCCAGTTCCAGTTTTCTAGGAAGATTTATAGCGGAATACTTTAAAGCCGGTAAGGGAAAGCTTGCTATAAATAGGGATGTGCCGTCGCCGATACTTTTGTTCCCGGGAACTCATATATTACGATACGATATAAATCCCCTTTTTCACTTCTTATTCTCGTAAAATTGAGGTTTAAGTCGCGTGTAAGCGGCATAAAGTTGCTTACTATGCTCTAGAACATAAAGTAATGTCGTTGATTGACTTAGTAATAAAGTTCTAAAATCTGCCATTGCCATATATATTGCCGCTGTTGCAGCTGGCGGCCGGTGCGCTCCCGACCGGCGAGTATGATTTTTTTAGTCTTGAATAAATACGGTAAAATAACCTAGGATTCAATGGTTTGCTTTATGCCCCAGTTGTATAATCTACTATTATTGCACTGGCTCAAAATAAAGAATAACTCACACTAGAATGGCCCGGGTCGGGGTATAGACAGCCGCAGTGATGATTTCTATAGAAAACGAAGTGTTTTAGACCCATACCGTTTTAGCTTGTCATTTAATTATACACACATAATACATACAGAGGACAGAGGAGACGGGTGAACAGGCGACCTTATAGCTACGAAGAGATCTCTCCAGACAACCTTTCGGCAGGTGGATAAATAAAAATATTATATTAACTACTTATTAGGAGGTCTAAAAACGAATTAGGAAACTAAATAGCGGTAAAACAAAAAACGTGTCATTGAAATCCACAATAACGGTGGGTTTAAGGATATTGATTTATTCAATGGGTTTCGAACAGCGACCAAAACTGGTTACCAGTAAAGGGGTTATTGGATCGGGCACTTATTTGAAATAATTATTTCTACAATCCCAACCAAATCGGCAACCACATCGTACTAGGGATCAAATCTTTTTTTTTGTAATCTTTTGATTTGTGTTTTCAAGTAGTCACAAATAATATTTAATTAAATAATTAGGTTTAGAGATTCTTTATTTACTAATAAGAACAATACAGTTCACTAAAAATGAGCTTAAATATTTGATTATCTTAAAAATAAACATAAATAGCATAATCGCTAGAGGTTTATATTACATTATTATGTATGTGTAGTTTTAATTTGGTTTTAAATGCACTAAGAGACTCGCAATCTTTCACATTAATTGGTAGTTCATCATACTCGTACATTCGTGCTCCTTCATACACTACCTCAATGCCGGATTTAGAGGTCTGGAGGCCTCGGGCAATAAAGGAGTGGAGGCCCCCTGGCCCCAAATGTTTTCCAAATAAAATGGTAAATTTACCGAATTCTCTATTGTGGGGGGCCCCTCTTTTGTGGAGGCCCGGGGCAGTAGCCCCGGTTGCCCTCCCCTAAATCCGGCCCTGCACTACCTATACGCTACTTTTGCCATAACCCGTTCTATTTTTTCGAAGTATTAACATGTTTGTATTTCTTGAACAGTCTTTAAATTTTCTATGTGTAAAACAAATGTCTGAGTGTATTTTACTTGTTAGGATCTTTCTTACATAAATTCATGTTGAGGTGTATAGTTGTCTTAAGTTGAAGAATTGGACTTTCTTGTATAGCAATTAAGTACTCATTTTATAGTCAAATCTAAATACCTAGTACCTTAATGTTTTGGGATCTTTATAGTTTTTGCAGATTGGTTTTGGCAGTACATCCCCATATCTCGATTAAATAATCTAAGTGTGTTTTCACTAACGACTTATATACAGTGTGTATTTTCGATATAACGTCGAACTTAAACTAGACGTAGGTTTTGGTGCTATAAAACAGTTCTGAAAGATTTTTTTTGTTTAATCTTCACTACCGGAGCATAATTATTTTTCGAAATTGTTTCGAGCGGCAATGTATATCGTACATCATGGTCACTTGTGACAGTTGTGAAAGAAGTGATACATTGCTTGCTGAATTATTTTGTATGAAAAATTAAAAGACATCCATTTTCTATAAAACCTATGAAAGTGTGTTTATTATAGCCTAAACTAACTGGCCTTTGATTATGTGGTCGTATCAAAAATACACGTTGTATTGTCAAGCCGGCTTTGTGAGTGATGCATGTTGTTATTCTTCGTAGTGTACCGGTTAGAGAAGATAACTTACATCTCACGTGTTGTATATGATCTTTCAGACTTAATTTGATTTTTTTCCTTGTTAGTTAGTCCGTCCGCGTCTGTTAGCGTTGCTCATACTGTTTTAACCCGCTCACCCACTGCACCTGCACCAGCTAGCGGACGCTCTAATTATCCCACTAGACTGTGCATTCTATGCATTGTGTTGCATGTGCATTGTTCGGAGCAATCGTCAGCCCAGCGCGCCGGAATTATTGAGTGAAATACCACAGGAAATACGTGTATTCAATTTGCGATAAAGGGATGATCGGGATATTGATGGGATTAATGGGATTGGGATGAGATTATTAATGAAGTGGTTACATGCTGGCCACAATCATGTACGGTGTATACAAGTAATACATTAATAATAAACAATAAAATGTAGTTATTAAAAAATAATAACTAAAATAAAATAAAATAAAATAAAATAAAATAAAATAAAATAAAATAAAATAAAATAAAATAAAATAAAATAAAATAAAATAAAATAAAATAAAATAAAATAAAATAAAATAAAATAAAATAAAATAAAATAAAATAAAATAAAATAAAATAAAATAAAATAAAATAGAATAAAATAAAATAAAATAAAATAAAATAAAATGAAATGAAATAAAATAAAATAAAATTAAATAAAATTTGTTTATTTCAGACAATACACAGAGTATTAATAATAATGACATTACACGTTATTGACTAAGACATTATTTGCAGCGACTAAATAATACAGACGCAACTCTCAATATAGTTTTGGCTCCGAAAAACGTTCCATATGACTGATACTTATCTGATACATATTACTGAAAGTTACTCCTTCTACATAAATATACTCCGCGCGCAGCTTTGAATATTTATGCAATACACTATTTCCAGGGATTGAAAAAAAGTCGTGACGGTCAATAAAAGTTTTTATCAGCTAACCTCTTGCGCAGCAGCATTATATGTAATGTAACGTTACCGTTTATTGCAGACACACAGTCCATAATATACACAGCAAATCACAAATAAAATTTAAAAATAAAATAGCATACACCAAGTCAAATAAGTTAAATTAACATTGAAATAATCACAAAATAAAATTATTAAAATTCAAAAATTCGCAATCCACATTTAAATATTACAAATTAAAAATTAAAATTATAAATAAAATAAAATAATTATATAAATTAAAAATTATTATAAAATTTAAATTGATATGATTATATGTTTTTAATTTTGACGTTGTCAACATGCGCGCTGTACTGTTACTCGCAGCGCGGCACAATTGCTGTTATTCTAGTTCGATAATTATTTGTCATAAACGCAAGTACTTATCAAATGAACGATTTCGTACTAAAAACTCATCATAGTAATAGTAAATGTGTAAACACTCTTCGGCTAGCGATGAAGGAATGAAAAGACTTACGAGTCCTTTCCTATCGATTTTAAGCGTATTTTCCCCGTGAGCACATCACTACTTACTTAACTACACAGACAACACTGAGCCTCTCGTACAATACTCGTTACGGTAACTGTAATACACATGGCTGTCGCAAGCAAAAGGCAACTTTGTTCAGCCAGCATTTTTTTATATCGTAGCGTCCAACGAATGCCCATAAAAGTAAAGGGAAACACTAACAAAACTGCTATACGACCTGCAGTACTTTACGGCTCTGAGTGCTGGGCTACGATCAAGTGTCATCTAAACAAACTTCACACCACAGAGATGCGCATGCTGCGTTGGTCTGCAGGCGTCACTCTGCTGGATAAGATTAGAAACCAGTACATCAGGGGCAGTTTCAAAGTCACACCGATAACAGATAAACTTGTTGAGAAACGTCTACGGTGGTATGGGCACATTCAAAGACGACATCCTGAACATATGGTCAATGTAGCCTTAGCGATGCCTACGACGACGCGAGGAAGCGGGAGACCACCTGCCACTTGGTTGACGACGGTGGAGAAAAGCCTGAGAGAGCAAGGGATGAATGACGCACACCTGGCACTAAACCGTGCAGAATGGAAGAAGAGGACAGGGAGGGCCTACCCCAAGTAAATGGGATAAGGTCTCGGAAGAAGAAGAAGCGCCATTTTAGATCGCAATACAATACCCAAGAAATTAATCAGCAATCTTGAGGCTTTTTTCAAGTAAGTTCATCGATTCGAACGAATCCTTTGACTTTTACTCGATAGAAGTAAGTCATAAACATAAGTCTAAAATACACCTTAAGAATTTGTGTAAATTTTTGCACAAAAGCTAAAAATATAAAAATTGCTTCAAAAATGCGAAACTAACTGTAAAATGGCTTGACAATAAACGTGCGGAAAAAAATACCGAGAATATTTCATGGGAACATTGCAATTTTTGAAAATTCTCTTTGGCACATTGCTAGTTCAGGTATAGGGTGAATCCTGCGAATGACAACATATCCACTTATTCCATGAATTTTCGCTTCAATTTTCAAATATAGGGTAAGTGACGGAGTGCAATCTGAAAAATATTTTTTGCAGCGTGGTCGAAAATGTAATTATAGAAATTGAGTTGAACTGTATCGAGGGTCTTGGATTTACGGTAAAATGCTAGCGAGCTGTTCTAGCGTTAAAAATTAAATGAAATACATTTTCGTTGTAAATATTTTAATATTTTCATAGGCGAGATTTATTTTTCTGGCAGACTACACGCTCCCATATCAACTCTTAATTTGGTAGGTTATTTAATTTTATACAGAAATTATTTTTATCCTGGAAAAGGCAGGCTCAATGGAAAAGTCAGGTAATTAATGAGGCTAAAAGGACCCAGGCTGCTTTTTATTTGTACGTTCAAACGCTGCTGTTAACTACCTAAAACTTGGTAACGACACAAAAAAGTTGCTACCGTAAAATACTGTCATTCCCGTGCCGTTTCGTTAAAATATATAATATAGAAATTATTATTAATCGTTCCTAAAAAAAGTTATTGAAACATTCTGATTTGTAACGCAAATAGTTTTTTCTGTGCTATTAATTTTTTGCTGTGTAATAAGTATTTAGGTTAGTATAGCTTTGCAGTCAATTACTAACCTGTAATCTATTAAGCCTTTCTTTATATCTTCGGTAATAGGTACCGAAACTTGTCAACTCCACGGTAGACGGTACCCCCGACATGAAGACTCTGACGACTCTGACTCTGGACGCGTGTATTCTTGTATTCTCGTTTCGGAGGGCAAGATTATTTTTGGATCGATGGGCCAAAATAGTAAGTTAGCTCTTTTTATCTCTGCCAATATTAATATGGGATCAAAAGAATTTTCATTTACAATTAGTTTGTCAGCCCTAGCAATGTACTAAAGAGAATTTTCAAAAATGGCAAATTTCCCACGTTGTCGGTAATTTAACTGTACGTTTGTTGCTAAACCTTCTGGACAATGCCGGATTTAGAGGTCTGGAGGCCTCGGGCAATAAAGGAGTGGAGGCCGCCTGGCCCCATATTTTTTCCAAATAAAATGGTAAATTTACCGAATTCTCTATTGTGGGGGGCCCCTCTTTTGTGGAGGCCCGGGGCAGTAGCCCCGGTTGCCCTCTCCTAAATCCGGCCCTGCTTCTGGAGGTTATTTTCTATGACACTTCAAATAGACGCCAATGAGTGATGTAAATGCTAAATGAAATGGTCGTCCACAGTTAACAACATTGAGTAATAAATAATCCCTAATCTGAACGGGAACTACGGGAAGAATTTTCTTATGAAACATTCCAGAAATTTTGGAAATTTTAAGAACGTTGTGCAACTTGCACATTATTACGGGCCGATTCGAACTTTAAGATACGTCAAACATTTGCTAAAGATACGATATGGATTAGATATGTCAGTGAAAAGTGACTTTTCTTCAAACAAACGTCATTTTTGACAATTACCATATCTAATCCATATCGTATCTTTAGGAATTTTTTGACGTATCTTAAAGTTAAAATCGGCCTGTTAGTCAGCCCCGGGCTGATTGAATGTCCTTTCTCGAGTAAATTGAAGATCCTGGGAATAAAATTGTAGGCTTGAGTTTGAGGAAGTTATTGGTGAGGGGATGACTTAAGGCGAAGATCCTACCTTACTACTTACTACTTACCTTAATCATTATGTAAGAGTTAATAAAGTCCATGATTACATCTTTTATGCGTACGATATTTAAGAGGAAATATCAGCTGAGATTCTAATTCTCAAGAATTTTAGATAATTATCTCCGTCGCGCTGACGGGAGCGGCTCCTAAAATCAGTGTGTAAACTGCATAAATTCTCAGAAATCGAGGTTTCGTTCTCGAATTTTAACCAATCGTACCTAACGAAATTTGCACGGAATGAGAAAGAAATTATCTGTGTCTGGCCGTTTTGATTTCTACGTTTATTGTTACACATTTTGTATGCTTGGTGTCTGTTACATTTTTTGGGGTGTTTTTAGCGCTGTTTGAAGTTATCTAGTTTACGTACAGACACGGGTAATGGTAATATTGAATTTAAATAAAATAAAAATCTAGGGACAAAATTTAGACAGCGAAATGTCAAGAACCTCCTCCTCTTAAGCCAAATATCTTGAGAAAACTTTTTAGAAAATTTAACACTTGGCCGTTGAACTGGAAAAAGAACAATTTCAAAAACTTACACTGGGGCTGCCATGGCTGCCTGATTTGTCGTCCGGGAAGCTGTCCGTGGAATTATGGCTCTGGCCACTGCTGGCGCTGCCAGTCCTCTCCCTCGCCGCCCGAGCCCAGGACTCCAGCCTCTTCTGGGCGGCCCATACCCCAGCTGGACCCAGCCCACTCATTTTACCCCAACTCACGACAACATCACAATTTATAACACTTTTAGAGTCTTGGGGTAGATTTCGTTGCGATTTAACATTTCATTGTCTTTTGTCTTTATTGTTTAGGATAAGTCTAATAAGGTTTAGAGGAAAATGAGCACCAAAATCTGTGGAATAGGAAATATTAAGGTAAAGGGAACGATTAAGTCTATTTTTCCCGGAGCAGGAACAACAGGTGAAATGATTGTTATTTTTGCTAGTAAAATAAACTTGTATATTTTTCCTTACTCCATCTCTTATAAAATTTTTGAATTTGTGTTGTTTTAAACTGTATATATTAAGCTACAAGTATATAATCTTGTCGTGTGAGTCATGTGAGGAGCTTGCAACTCGGAAATCGGACAGGCGAACTGGAGGCACTCTAATTACGTCTTAGTGAGAGTAAAAGAGAAAGATCCCCGCAATTTGCGAATTTCAATTTTCCCGGTAGGCCCCCGGCGATCAATACTGGTGTCAACGACTTCGGAACTGCACGCCTCAAAGATCTTAACGCTAAACGCCAGCTTAAAAAATCTCGGCCCAAGCCCTCCTATATATACTTACGACTCAAATGGCGGCCAGCTTTACTGCACGACTTGATGTTGGAAGTTTAAACCAAAACTCGGTTTCGCAAGTCACGTTCGAGCCCATGCACGTCAAATTTACAGAATACCTGATTTGCTCGGGTGTCGCCGTCGACGGATACGACTGGGAGGACATCATCATATAATCTTGTATATAAGAGATGACATGTACCCAACAGCGGCCAGTCTTATATAGGTTGTTGATGGTTTATATAGTAGACGACGATACATATATATAATATATAGTTAGGTATATATAAATATATATACAGGGCGTCCCAAGACTATGGGACATCAAGGGAAAGCACCTTAAATATCGTAGATAGGATATTTTGCTGAAAGAAGACTTTACGTTATTTTTAAAATTCAGTAATTTAGCATTTAAAGATTTTCTAAGAATTACTTGCTTCATCTGGGAATCGAACCGACTTAATAATTTTCTTGAAATTTGACTCAAACATTTTACGTTGTTCCTTTCTTTTAAAATACTATGTTACTTAAGAAGAATTATTATTTTTTGTCCATTCTTTCGATTGGCATCCTAAAAATAGGTGTGATTTTTTTTTCAAGTCGGTTCGATTCCCAGTCGAAGCAAGTAATTCTTAGAAAATCTTTAAATGCAGACTTACTGACTTTTAAAAATAACATAAAGTCTTCTTTCAGCAAAGGTACTTTCCCTTGATGTCCCATAGTCTTGGGACGTCCTGTATACATAGAAAACGTCACTAAGTCAGGAGAAAATATTTGTGATGAACACACAAACAAATACCCTGGCCAGAATTCGAACCCGGCACCTCCTGCTTGCTGATAGACAGGGCTAGGAGATTGTCAAAGGAGTATTTCACTAAATAAATAACTTGTTCAGTTTAACTAGTGTGAAATGTTGCATAGTTTTGAATAATTATGAAGCCCCTGGGGCTATTTAATTCAACACTCAATTACCTAATTCTGCATTACGTAGCTAGAAACAGATTTAATAACATGTGCGAAATTTTGATTAAAAGTCATGATAATTTTCTAATAAAATAATTTTACTAGTTGATTAATAGTAGATTGTGTCACAAGGGAGCGAAAGCGAGGCTGTACATTGAATTTTCAATGAAGCTAAGCATCCTGTATAGTATAAAATAACACCCTGAGCACAGTGAAGGATTCAAATGATAACGCCCAAGATGTAAATTATTTTACTAGCATGTGACACATACTGCTTTTCACATTACCTATGTGGAAATTATCATGTTTCAAAATTTCATTTAAGCTAAAAAAAATTGTGCGAAAAAAAAATAGTGTCCCATACCAGAAAAGTGTCAATTTGACCGCTTACAGCAGGGAAGAAAAGTGCCACTTTGATCCCTACTAACAGTGAAATAACGCCCATTTCTGAATACGTGAGAGAAAAAAAATTACTACACATAGAATGAAAATCCTGAATTTTGTTTAAGTAAGCACTAACAGGCATTTGTGAAGTGAAAGGTGAAGAAATGGATACAAATAGAATATTTACATGAAAAGTTAAAAAAGCATTGGAGCCCTTTTCGGCAATGAAGAGGATAGTGATCAGCACTGGACAGGACGACCGCTTTTCCATACAAACGTAGGCCCCTTTTTCCTCTCTAGATATTTACATAACTTACAGAGATATTTAGGCAATTTTATGTATATTAATTAGGAGTACCTATTTAAAGATTTGTATGGAATTTGTATTACGCTTCTCATTCCTATAATAATAAATTAGTCGAAAAAAGTCGAAAGGGCATAGCTATGGTCAATATACATGAAATTATGTTAAAATATTTTCCATAACGTCAATAGCCAGAAAGGAAAACGGGGTCTACGTTTGTATGGAGAAGCAGTCGTTCCCTTTCCTCTTAAACGCATCAGATGTAAATGACCTTTTGAGGCATACTTACTCGTACAGATTTTTTTTTTAATTTTGAATCAGACCTGCGTTTAATAATGTACCGACGCGTTCACGACATCAACACAAATGACCCAACGTAAATGTATACGATTAAGTACACATTAAAATAATTCAACTAAAATTATACAAATGTTTTTGACTTAAAATGCCAGAGTTCGCGTTCGCAGACGGCGCGCCACCTACGTAGTTGTAAAATACGGCCACGACAGACGCTGAGTGGGAGTTTGTTTACCAGCCACCATACTACTATTACTATCCAAATTATACGCTAAATTATCCCCAAAACACCACATCTATAAAAAAAACCTAAAGCTGTTGCTTACATAAACGCAGCGTAAAAATTTATTATTCTGAGATATCTCCATGCAGATTTTCACGGATAAAAGGTTGATATAAAACTGTACACTGTTTCGCTTTTAAACCAGCCACGGAAAAATAAAGCTTCATTTTATCCCAAACGCGTAATAAACACGTCGTAATGGCTTCGTATGTGTGGGGGAGCGTGTCTGTTATCACGTCTGATAAAATTCGATAAATTATCGACGCCCGGACTTTTGCAATTATGAAAATTCCCTGGTATCACTTCGATAGATGAGATTTCAATTGGCCCAATTTGGGCGCCAATATTTAGGCCCCACGTTGGGCGCCAAATATCATAAACCTTCGTTCTAATTGAGTTTCGGCTGTTATACGCAGCAAAATAGCAACTACCACATTGAGCCTGTACTATATACAGTCAGCTTCAGAGAAAAGGTAGAAGTTTGTATGTAAAGGTGCTAAGCTAATAGTATTTCTGACCATAATGTTAAATACCGAAAATATAGGCACACTTTAATACAGTAACAAAAATTTTATATATACACATTTGCTGCGTATAATAACATGTCAAACAGCTTGACTTGTACTTGTAGCTTAAATAAACATTTTTAAATAACATAAAGAATGTCTAATAAGAATTACAAAGATAAGACGGTTTAGGCAATCTTGTAAGTTGGGTGTGGAGCGCGGTATGGGCAAACTGTTGCGCCTAAAGTGCTCCCTCGCTATTGTCTCGATGAGATTGCCTATTCATTCAAATGAACATCTAATTTCAAGCAGTTCATTACAATTACAATGTAGGAAGTTAATTAACTTAGTATACTAAAAAATAGACTAGACAGTCTATGGAGCCTGGTCTTCAACACAAGAATAAGATGACACGATCCTCACGGAACTCCTTAAGAAGTAAATTAAGTCAGTAAATAAATCTTAGGTAATTAAAAACATTCCATTTTGTTTTCAAGATTACATTCTAAGACACTTAACACGTCTTACGCTTCCAATTTAATCTCTTAAACTGCCATTTAATCCCGGTAATGGAATTGCAGAGCGACTTAACAGAACTTTTGGAGATTTCTGACCTTATCAGATAAACACTAGTTTTGAGCACAGGCTGGAAGAAATAGTTGAAGGTTATAGAAACACGTTTAAGGGTGTGTGAGGTACGGATGGGACCGGCACAGAGGTGCGGACGGCGCGGCGATGAGCGCACACTGGCGCCGCCCGGACAGTATTACCAGCGTCAGAACGCCATTGCCTTAACTATTGGGCGATTTGGGCGGACATGCCATATTAAGATAATTGTTTAAGTATTTATCTGTACACCTCATGTATTTATATACATCAACCTAACCCTAACCCTTACCATTGGGCGGACACGCCATATTATGAAAATTGTTTAAGTATTTATCTGCGCACTTCATGTATTTATATTCATGAATATGTTTGTAAACTCATTAGCGCGTTCAGTTGAAACAGTAGTGTGTAGGAGGGAGCAAAATGACATATTTATGACTAGGGCGTAGGGATCTTGAACAAAGCGACTCGATCACTGTACTATTAGGAAACAAAATATTATTACGACAATATTTTAATTTGTATTATTACAAGTAGAAATGCAAAAATTATAAACCGAAATAAATGTCATATATAAAGGAAAAAGTAACCAAGGCTTCCAGTGCCCAGGGCTAGAATCGAACCAGCTTCCTCAGCAATCGCCAGATGCCTAGGCGCACTTTTTAGAAGCTTTTATTTAACTTGCCCTGTTAGTATGTATGTATGTATGTATGTATGTATGTTAGAGTGGATCAAATCTTGGAAGCTAAATTTGACCCACTTCTCGATTTCCGATTGAGCTGAAATTTTGATTACATGTGTAAATCGAATGACAATATTATGATGACATGGAGCTGATCTGATGATGGAGACAGGAGGTGGTAAACCAGGCTTGGTCGCATAGCCTAGAAAAAAAAGAAAACAAAGATCAGTCAGCGATAAAAACTTGTACCGAACATATTTTTTTTTTTTTTCCTTTTTCGATATACGATGTGTCAATGTGCCGCAGGGTTAATTCTATTCGGGGCGGGGTATAAAGTATCCGATTGTCCGTTCTGTATGTTAATACTATTAAATATTCTGTGCCAACTAGAGTGTAACGAGCGTTATATTCCAGGTCAACAGTTATAGCTGTCGTCTAATTATCCTACTGCGTAGTCCAGATTGTGCATGTTAATGGAAACGGGATAACTGTGTACAGTCACGTCTGAAAATATCGGTACAATAAATGTGGCAAAAATTGGTATACACTACCTTAATATATGGGCAATAAAGTCGTGTATACATATTTCTGGCACTTTTTTCGTATCGTATAAGTGTTACCGGTACTAGTTTTCTATACAAATACAGGTAGAGTGACGTTTTTGTTAGACCAAACATCGCTTATGACACTGACATATCCGATCGATATCGTATCTAGACCTAATATTTGACGTATCTTAAAGTTCGAATCAGGCCGTTAGTCTGCGCCTCTATTGGTTGAATTACAAAAAAAAATCTTAGTGGAGCTGACGAATATAACATGTAAGTTTACCTAAGTAATGTATGTTATAAATTTCAAGGTCTTATCTTCAACAGTTGACACTGTGAATTATCTGCCAGTATGAATGGAACAAAATAAAATGGAAATCATTTATTCAGACAACACATCAATACAAATAACAGATAAACACAACAGTAGACACAGAGACGTGAAGCCGAAATGATCTCCACTCAGCAATGAAGCTGACACGACTAGCGTGGTCAACGGCGCTAGTTTTATGTGGAGCTAGCGGGTAGGCAGTATCTATATATAATAGAACTTTTAGATTTGTTATAGCACGTTTCAAAATAAAACTTCTCCAAAACAAAAGTTTTCCTAACTAATTTTACTCAAAATGCTTAAGCACTCAAAGTGCACCTAAATTAACCAAATTTCCCTCAAAATTCGGGAGTGGTCGAGAGCTGGCAACGTCGCGCGACGGCGCATTTTGGTCGCGCCACCCGCTCCTAGCGGGCGCAACAGGTACAACTGTATAGGTACAGAAGGTCACAGCGTCTTGGCGATCCAAGGGCGAGATTTTGACGAAAATTTGCCTTTAAAAAAAGATTAATGTTCCTTAAAAAAATGCAGTGCAATTCGTTTTTGGGTTAGGTTGGCTGCGTGTAGAAATAGTACCTAAGCTTAAAAGTGCTCATGCTCACTCCATACACATAAAAAAAAACTATTTATAGTTAATAAGTTAGGAAATTGAAGTATGGAGAGAGTATTTCTAGCCGATAATTTAAATACTTAGGTACCAGCCCTTTTGAAATAACTTTCCCTGGAAATTTGAGAGTTAGTAGAATTACTATAATTGGTACAAGTGTACCTATAGGTGCAGAACATCACAGTTTGTCGAGATAAGTCGAGCCTCCGCCGAGGAGAGCAAAGCAAAGCACAAGGCCACTACCTTTTCTCGAAGCGCTTCGTCGATTTTTTGAACCAATATTGAACTCATAAATAGGGTTTGAATGATACCAGATAAACAAAATTCTCGGGATATAGTGTCAATAGTAGACTTATTAAGCATTAAAAAAATCAATTGCATAGCTTTTACTTTAGATTTCATTCATACCTAAAAAACCCCGATTTCGCCACTGATTCACTCAGTCACTCACTGATGATAATAGGTTATCTCCTGAAGCCCTAGGAAGCTGAAATTTGGTATGTAGGATAGTGTTAGTACACAAACGACAAAAAATTCAAAACCTTGAAATTTTTTGCCCCTAAGGGGGGAGAGGATTTTGCATGGGGAATCAATCATCGCTGAACCGATTTAGCTGAATTTTGGCATGTAGATTTTTAGATAGTTTTGTTATGGGGAATCATATATAATAATAGTTTTCAACCCTAAAATTACCCCGTAAGAAAGGAAAAGGGCGTTAGGGGGAAAGGGGGTTGAAGTTTGTATAAAATCAGGGGGAATCAGTAAAAAAAGCAGATTGTATACAAGATGCTACCAGATATGTTTTTTTAATATTTTTAATAGTAAACTCTTTAAATTAGAGGATGGAAGATTGTCATAAGGAACTACCAAAAAGAAGTGAAGAGCACGCGTGCGGTAAAGTAGCACCATATGTACTGTAATTATGTTAATTTAAACGATTCTTCCTATTCTTTAAAAATAAAAATAAAATCCGAACTAAGCAGGCATCCGAGATATTGTTTTGTCTTTAAATATACTGTACCTTGTAAAATGAACTCGGGCATGAAGAAAAGTTTTGTTGTTCATCTGTTGATCTATTTGGAATTTTCCTACCTTATAAAACAAAATAACGGATATTCCACAGAAACCCCGTGTATTTAAGATTATTATTTTGTAGCCCCAAGCTATTACCTTCGTCATAAAATCATTTTGTGTTCTGGTGATGTATTCCTACTGGTTACGCGAGTGCTGGGATTCTAAAATGTGTTTATTAATTCTAAAATAATAATAATGGGTGAGATACGCTTCATACTCGTGAACGGGTGCTGTTTGTGGAGACCGGTCTGTTTAAGCTTACACGGGCTACATGTTATGTTATAAGTACTTTAGTACTTTAGTTTTGAGTGGCATTAACGTGAGACACATCATTCGGTTCTTGTCTGATTTAATTTCTTGTCTTTTAATTATTATTATTGTTATTTATTACTTTTATTTGGCATGTACATACTCGTAGCTTAAGTGTTATGTAATTATTATTAATACTCACTCTATGGATTCTGTCTGAAATAAACGATTTATTTATTTATTTATATATGAATTCGAGTCTTGGAGTCCCTTTACATCTCTAAGGATATTTTAATGATCGTTTTTTATTAAGTTTTATCTCTGACACTTAGAGACTTTAACATTTCTAAATAATTTTAGTATTTGTATTATTTATTTATTTAAACTTTATTGCACACATAAATAAAAATGTACAAATGGCGAACTTAATGCCAAAAGGCATTCTCTACCAGTCAACCATTGGGTCAAACAGAGACATTTGTGTATGTTGGTGCAGGAAAAAATAATAACAAATAATAAGGAAAAAATTAAACGTGAAGTCAAAAAATATTAAAAATATATAAATAGTTAAATGCTACTACTTATATAATGTATAAAAGATAGACTAATACATATAATTATGTACATATACATGATGGTGAACCTTATTTAAGTTCTTCTGACAGAAGATGCTTGCGAAGTAGTCGTTTGAAAACGGGTTTGCTTGGGGCTTGTCGAATAAAGAGAGGGAGGGAATTCCAGAGACGGATTGCCTCAACGGCGAAAGAGTTAGACATAAAACCAGTACGGTGAGAAGGAATCGAGAGTTTGAGAGAACGGGAGGAACGGAGTTCACATCCTAGACGGGGGGTGATGAAAGTGAATTTACGTTTAAGATAACCAGGGGAGGAAGGCTCGAACAAAATGGAGAATAAAATACTCAGGATTCTAAGGGACCTACGTCGATGGATGGAGAGCCAATTTAGCTGAAGTCCGTTCTATCATAGTTTTTTGTAATTTGACGTTTAGAGACTGTATAAATCTCTAATTAAGTATCTAATATTTCATTGATTCCATATTTGTAATTGTATTATGTTATTTTTATTGATTGTAAAAAATTGACATGTAAAAGTGGTCCCTGTGGCCTATTTGTTGAATAAATGTTTGTTCGTTTATTTATGTTTATTAGAAATATTTGTTCCTGAGTTATGGGTGTTTTCTATGTATATAATTATTTACTTATACATATATAACTATATGTTAGTGAGCTCTTACTCTGGGACTACGTTGATCTGTGTAGGTTGTTCCCGAGTAATGAGTGTTTCCTATGTACCTATATATGTATATGTACACGTATGTATATCCTCACCTAGTACCCACAGTAAAAGGTTTGCTTAATTAGGGGCTAGTTCGATCTGTGTAAGATTGTCCCCAAATATTTATTTATTATTATTATATATTTACATAGTTAATTTTCGTAACATAGTGAAATAAATTCACTTAAGACTACTTAATAATCCTTAACTATGCTTACTAAATACGTACAATTTTGGTGTTAATTTTTGTGTGTTTTAAAACGATACCAAAGAGAACTTGAAATAGAAGTGGATTGTCATTATAAATTATGTAGCCACAGTAAAGGTAATACGGCATATTTTCGAGCGATGGCGCCATACCTTTGGCCTATGCTCTAGTAGATGGCGCCACTTCTCTTATCTAACAAATTTAACATACATCAGTGAAAGAATTAGGATCAAAGTCTTCTAAAAGAAAAAAGGTGTTCTAAAAGTTTTAATCGTGTGTCGAAAGATGGCAGTAAATTTACTATGTAAAATTGACTTCGACAATCAAATTTCTAATTCGCATCGCATGCCACTCGCGAAGGATTTGGAATAATACACTTCTACGGTGCTGGCGGCAATAACGGACAAAGACTGATGAATATTTTGGAAAAGTAAAGGTTTTTAGAGTAAAATTAATGTTAATCTTCCTAGTATTATTTAAATCTTCTAATTAGTTTTAAGTAGATGACGCGCAGATTTGTCAAATCTAATCTTTAATTACATGACAATAAGGCTCAAGGCAGGCGTCGCCATGAACGTAGAACGTGAAAAACAACTGTGTGATTCCCGACATCCACTAGCTACGGAGACTGCTTACCATCAGGCAGGCCGTATGCTTGTTTGCCACCGACGTAGTATAAAAAAAAAATATAACTGGCAGGCTAAAGTCACGCAGGAGTTTTGTCACCAATCCAGCCCTCAAATACCAAACGCCACAAGAGGCCCGTCTTGTAGCATGGAAATCGTAGCTCAATGAAGACTCACTAAACATAACACCTAACGAGCACTTACCCCCTGGCGCAAGAGAAGGATGGGTGACCTGGAAGTCTCTAAATAGATTAAGATCGGGGGTTGGCCGATCTAAAGACAACCTTCTGAAATGGGGAATCAACTCGGGACAAAGTGATGTACTTGCGAATGTGGCGACCTACAAACTGCGCAACATATGATGGAGTGCTCCCTGTGTCCAACTACGTGCACTGTAGAAGACCTCATAAAAGCCGGGGGTTAGAGGTGGCAAGATATTAGAAAAATATTATTTAGTCATGATCCCTTCACACGATAAGAAGAAGAAGGCGTCGCCGTGAATGACACGATCTGTACAAACTGCGTTTCGAAATCCCATTAAAAACAATGAGAATACAAAGCAAACAGCGATGACCGAAAACATCGCGCTTTGAAAACCTCATTTTTTAAAGTTGGTTTAATATTAAAGACCTAGTTGCATACATAGCTGATGTCTAAAGATCGATGCATTCAAAACTCAACTCTACAATGTGTATATAAAGTGAATTTTTCTTTAGCAAATTCCACATCTTTGAGTTGTTTATTTAACTTCATAATACATGATAACTCGCTCTTGTATCATACAAAAAGCAGCCTAAACATAATGGTTATAGAGTTCAAATTTGAAAAGGGAGGGAGTTGCCCGGTAAATTTGTGCTCCCAATCTCTTGAAAGGTTTGGGAAAACATTTTGAAATAATAATTCAGTACAAAAAGGCGTATTTTTGCATGTGATGTCTATGTTTATTGTTTCATCGTCCATTATGGAAAGTAGACGCAAAGAACAAAGTCTCCATAGGCAGAACTGTTGCAAAAGTGTCCAGCTGTCAGCTATAAGTAATAGTTCCAAATCGCTCCAGAGTAGCGCTAGAGTAGATAATAACCTTGGCGTTATTGACGGAGTGAAGTGCGCTGTCTATGATTAAATTTTTTTCTCGAGTATTCTAGGTATTGTAGCGCCACCTATTTATAGTTTTTTGTTGGACACATAATTGTCCATATTGCTAACTAAAACATTTGTGTCAGTACTACTAATGTTCGTTTTTTTAGCATTAGAAAGAAGGTAAGCAATCTTGACGTTTTTATAAAATAAAAAAAACACTTTTGATAAATAAGTCACGGCAAATATGTAACAATTATAAATCATATTCTAACATTATTTTGCTCTCATAAGTAATGGTTACTGATTTTTAAAAAGCGTTTTTCAATAAAAAGACATGTTAAGATTGTTTACCTTATTTTTAATGTTAAAAAAAGAACGATAGGCGGAGTTTTCATAGCACAGTAAAATTAAAGTGAGCTATGGAGTCGATATTAATATTAAAATCAAAGTCATACTCAACCTCATACTCATTCAGTAATTTTAACACATTTGAGCATTTCTCAAAAAAAAATCACATTAATTGCCAAATGGCAAAAACGGAACCCTTATGGATTCGTCATGTCTGTCTGTCTGTCTGTCCGTCCGTATGTCACAGTCACATTTTTCCGAAACTATAAGAGCTATACTGTTGAAACTTGGTAAGTAGATGTCGTATTCTGTGAAGCGCATTAAGATTTTCATACAAAAATAGAAAAAAAAACGATAATGTTTGGGGGTTCCCCATACTTAGAACTGAAACTCAATTTTTTTTATTAAACCCATACGTGTGGACTATCTATGGATAGGTCTTCAAAAATGATATTGAGGTTTCTAATATAATTTTTTTCTGAACTGAATACGTTTTCGCGAGAGACACTTCCAAACTGGTAAAATGTGTCCCCCCCGTAACTTCTAAAATAAGAGAATGATAAAACTAAAAAAAATTATAATGTACATTACCATGCAAATTTCACCGAAAAGTGGTTTGAATGAGATCTAGTAAGTAGTTTTTTTTTTAATACGTCATAGTCATAAATGGTACGGAACCCTTCATGGGCGAGTCCGACTCGCACTTGGCCGCTTTTTTCTATTTAGAATCACGAGCTCTTTCGATCCTAATGGGATGAAAAATTGTTCCAGATTTTTTTCCCATTGTGTTACCATTTCCCCATATATTTTGTATGGCGGTAAAAAAGGAAAGTTGGAACAATGTATGGAAATTTTGGGACACTTTTTCTCCTATAAGGATGACTAGGGCTCGCGATCCTGACTAGAAAAAACACAAAAGTGACAAAAAAACTCTCACTTTCACCCTGCGTTGATTTTGTATTACAAAAATCGTTTATTATTTGAAAAGCTCGGCTTACAAGAAAATATGGTAAATTGTAACTTTAAGAAGTCGATAAATATCTCTTATGAACTTAGATTCATACATACGTCAGTTATATCGCAACAATATGTGCCCGCGGCCGGAAACATCCTACTATGTCACTTGCCATAAGGATGAGATTTGCTTGTCACGAATAACCTGACAAGGCGTACTTATAAATAAATAATAAATAGTATTGGACATTCTTCATTAAAAAAAAAATTAAGTATGTAAGCTAGAGATATATGTATATTTATTAATCATTGTTATTAGAGTGGAATTAAAGGCTTATTTATTTTTATTTATTATTGGACATTCTAACACAGATTGACTAAGTCCCACAGTAAGCTTAATAAGGCTTGTGTTGTGGGTACTCAGACAAGGTTGATAGTTAACACCCCTATAATGGAACAGGCACCAGTCATGCGATGGTATAGACAAATCCTGTAAAACAAGTATTTACCATCAATTTTTAATCGCTGGCAACATTTTACCATAAACAAGAGCCAGCTGCTTAAGTTCAATTTTTCATTGGTATTGGTTAGTTTGAAAAGAATGGCGCCATACATCCCATGACTGGAGCAAAAAACCACAGTTTTAATTGATTAATAATATTGAAACCAATTGCAGTAGCTTTCATTAAATACATAGAAAACATAAAGGACGAATTGGACATTCAACTTTTAAAGCGTAAAGCGGTAGAAATTTTACAGGTGTCCGTGAAATATCAAACATACTCCAAATTTTCTCTTAAATTTCCCATGATTGCCGTTAACATATACAAAAAAATACAAAATACAAATACAAAATAGTTTATTTGGTTTAACTTATAATATACATAACATAAAGGGCTGGAATCTCCCATTAAGTATTATAATACTTGTGTCGGGAGACCCCGCTCTTCCATTAGGAAATAGGGTAAAAACAACAAACTGTACTTAACTTAATTAATATACAATTTACAAAACTGATTATTATTTACTATTATAATATACAATAAGTATACAATTTCAGACCCGATTAAATTGTGTTATTACAATTAAGGATCTATATTATTTTATAACAATAGGTAACACTATTAAATTAGATTTTAAGAGTAAGTGTTTGTGTGTGTGTGTGTGTGTGTGTGTGTGTGTGTGTGTGTGTGTGTGTGTGTGTGTGTGTGTGTGTGTGTGTGTGTGTGTGTGTGTGTGTGTGTGTGCGTATGTGTGTGTGAATGTGTGAATGTGTATGCGAGTGGGATTCATAATAACAGTGCCTCCGTTTCTTCATAATATATAATATACAGATACATAAATACATAGAAAACATGCATGACTCAGAAACAAATATCTGTGCTCATCACACAAATAAATGCCCTTACCGGGATTCGAACCCGGGACCATCGGCTAAGTCAAAGGCAAGGGCAAGTTAAATAAAAGCTTGTAAAAATGTACCGGGAGCCCCGGGCAAGATGTTTGACTTCTACATAGAATTTTATATTAGCCAATCAAAACTTTTATTGACCAATTATAACTTTTTTTTCATAGCGGGAAACTGAATCGGGTAATGTACAAAGCTACGGGCGCAGTATATTTATGGAGAAGGGAAAATTTAATTTGTGTCAGTAATATGGACCGTTTTACGAATTCATAAATGAGACCGAGGGGCTATTAGTAAGGGGGTATTCGCTATGTGCACGACTGCCACGCAACCTAACATCTTATAAAACTACTCCAAAACTAAAAAGTACAGAACGGATTTTCATACGACTTTCATCTATCAATAGAGTGATTCTTGAAGAAAGCTTAGGTATATAATTTATATAGGAGTATAGAGGAGAGAGAGTAATAATGGGCAATATATATTAGGTATATATTGCCCATTATTACTCTCAAAATTAAACTTCATCACTAAAGCCAGACTTCCCGCTCGCCCCAACCGTAACCTTCATATGTTCGTACCACCCATCCGTCGAAAGAACTACACTAGAAACAGTTTTATTCCCCGTACTATGTATCTTTACAACAGAGAATTCAACGAAATAGACCTTTTTAATACCACTCTTACAGGATTGAAAAAAAAAATTAATAATAAATTCACAAGTCACGAATGATAAAATAATAATGTATAATGTACCGATAACACGCTTAGATATTAAGTAGGTAGTAAACAATTACGAGGGTGAACGTCCTAGTGCTTGGCATGTCACTGTCACTTATACTGTTAATGACTTATGTTTAATGGTGCCATTTACTGGGACAGTGGTCAGCGCTTGAACGTTTCCCTTCTTTCAATTTCATCTTCTTCTTATAGTTAAGTTAGTTCAGGTCCATTGCAACAAAATTAATAACTATAATCTATAACGTTTTCGGCACTGTATTGTTAATATTATATGTATTATAAGACAAATGTAACTCTTCTGTAATGACTGTTTGTGCCAAAATAAAGAGAAAAAAAAAATAACTTGTTAAGGTTTCGTGTAAATTGGTTGAAATATAACGATGTTGTCGGGAAAAAACACGCTGGCTAGGAGCTTTTAAGGATAACTTACTATACCCATTCTTAACTTCTAGCAAAGCTCATGTAATACTCGTATGTGGCATTTGCAAAGCTATTTATATAGATACATTATTAACAACTATCAAATTAAATACGTTAGTTATATTAAGCATTTCATACAGATTACAATGGTCCCTTACACCATACAATTTAAATGAATATTTCAGGAGAAATCGTAAATTAAAGTTTCATTTCGAGCCAAATAATGCGGGCATTTTTCTCTGTCACTCTAATTACGTCTAAGTGAGAGTAAAAGAGAAAGTTCCCCGCAATTGGCGAATTTTGGATTTCGCGGTAGGCCCCCTGGGCCCAAGTGCTTAACAAAATTGACGGTCTCCTTTGATGGAAGCAACTTGACTCTTTGCGGCTCCTATATCCAAGAAGTTTTTTATGTCTTCTTTCTTTCTCAACATACTACTTAGCTACCTATCTGGTAACTTTTTTTAACGTCATCATTCACTCATTTTGTCTATTTCAATTAAATACTCTCCAGTTCGTTCAGGGCCAACAAAATTGACGGTTCTCTTTGATGGAAGTCATTAAATAAGCCAAAATACTCTCTACCCGTACCTAACACCCGCTGGCCACCGAGTGCTCGCGGGCGCGTGTGATGCGCCCCCAGCGTGCCTCGGGTCGTGCAACAAGTACGGCATCGACCAGTGACGCACGGCCCTCCCCCCGCACTTTAGTGTTGCCAGGATCCGTGGAACTATTATCAAGTTTAACCAAAACCATAAAAAATGCGTGAGTATCGTGGAACAATCGGTTGTTGGAACGAAGTTAAGGAAGGAAATTGATTAACGCTTTTCACAAAGGCAATCATGTAAATCACGTTCATGTTTATGAAAATAAGAAATAAATTACTTACTTATTTTTTGTTGTTAAGAAAGGGTCGTGACGGAACTCTAGTCTTACACTTTTTTTCGCTTAGCCCCCCTCCGCCAGTCCGTCGTACAACAAAATAAATAATAGTACTACCGTACAAAGCCGAAGTTTGACAGCAATCCGGGGACGAAAAAATCATGTTGCCTCTTTCTAGTGTGGCACTATCCCTTTCGGCTATTTAGGGTTGTCAAAATTCAAGTGATTATCTTATCTGTGGTTGAGCACGCAAAGGAACGTTAAGCTTTGCCAACCCTAATAATTCTTCGTAGCGATGCTAAGCTGAATGGAGCCGAGAACGCGAATGCTGTAGTTTCCCCCACTATCCGAACCCCTAGTGTAAATGTATTCGATAGCGAAACGTGACGTATGCGTTTGCGTTAAGTCTCATTTTGTATGGGATTTAGAGTTTCCAAAACGTCCCGCTTGGCGCGCTGTTTCTAAATCCCATACAAAATAAGACTTAACGCAAACGCGTACTTCACGCTATCGAACAAATGTACACTAGAGGTACCGTACCATGCGATAGTTAACTTCGCTCCAAAAATTAAGCTGATAATCGCGAATCGGCGAAGTGGACCCCTTTATGATGCAAAAAAAGAAATTTTGAAGGGCGAGAGGTTGTTTGCATTTATTTTGTTAGAATAACTAAATTTTTGTTACTTTGCTCCTACAAAAACAACCCTGGTTCTATATGGTCTCGGTGCAAAAGTTGGAAAAGCCATATATATCTATCTCTCTTTTTCGTCATACTTATATATGTGTGAAATTATTGTATGATACGTGTACGTACGGAATATCGATTGATATATACCACTAGTTTTTCTGTGAAGGAAAACATTGCGAGAAAACGTCCATATATAGGCGAATAAATCCAAACAAAGAATAATTAATATGCAATTCAAAGAAGAATATTTGCGAAACATATTTTTCCCTATTCAAAAAGTTTATATAAAATCCCAAAAATTCCGGAAGTTTTTCGATTATGGCAACCTCGCTTGAAATCGTTCGGAGGCACATCTCCAAATTTATTTCCGGCATTGTGTTGACAACAGTACATTCGAAACACAGGAATATGTAATATTTACGGTTCACTAATATGGCAATTAGTTTGCATGTTTTTTTTTGATATTACGTCGGTGGCAAACAAGCATACGGCCCGCCTGATGGTAAGCGGTTACGGTATGTATGTATGTATATTTGGGTCGAAATTATTTTCGTTCTCTTATTTCTGTCTCTGTCACGCTTCTATTTTTGTCTTTTATGAAATGAATAAAATGAGTATGAGTGCTATTGAATGTCTTTCTAGCTGTAGATTATAATTCTCTTGGGAAAAATTAAAAAATAAATCCTCCATACAAAACACAAGGTAACACACAATACAAGAAACAAGGTTAACTGGAAGAGATCTCTGTAAGGGATGAGTTCGCCTTTGTACAAATGATGTGTGTTCTTTCCTGTTTTATGTTTCTTTTGTACAATAAAGTGTTTTACTACTACTACTACAAAAAGCTCTACTCTGTCACATATTTTGGGAAAAAACAAAACAACGAAAAATATTTTGGACCCATTTACTAAATAGACAACGCATGAACAGTATTTTGAAAAGCAAGCGTACCAATAGGGATCCTTAGTTGCCGTCCGTCAGGATGGGCGAATTTTAAAGACATTTTTGCCGATACTCTGATATGGAAATAGCAACTTGATTATTTGCGGCACTCATATCTTTCTTTCTCAACCTAATATGTAGTATCTACCTATCTGGTCACTTTTTAATTTCATCATACACTAAATATCCTAGATCAGTTTTTCTGGGGCGTTCTGGAATTTCTCTTAAACCTCTTTATATAATGAGAAGAAAATAGGGTTGTTTCCAATTTTTTGAAACGCTTGTATTACGTTCTATATTAACTAAAAGTTGCCCTAAAATTCAACTTTTATACTTAAAACGGCTTTAAATATGTTTAATTAACAAAATATATTTTGACAGATGCTTTCGCACCCAAAACGCTCTTTGAAAATCTTGTGACGTCACAGTTTACGGTTTGACACATAACTACATACACACGTAGAAGATACGAACTGTCAACTGACATCTGTCATTTGTTGTTTATCCCCTAACTGTCAACAGTGTCAATCCGAGAGTTGTGACGTCATCAGAATCTTCAATGACGTTTCGAGTTTGGTCACGTGACGTGTGCCAAAAGATATTTTAAATTCAATATTTACAAAATAATATGTTCATTACAGGTCCCCTAAAAGTAGTTTAACATGTTCTTATAATCCCAAAGAATTTATTGGGATACAATTCTGCCCTAAGATTTGTAGATGGAAACAACCCTATTGCAGTCTTCTGAAAATCCAATTTATATGCATAGCTGTATTTTTTAAATTATGCGGTTCTCTGAAAGAGGTTTCATTCCAGTTGCCTAAACAACATAAGCGATTTGAGACCTCATACCAAGAAGAGAGACTTGGACCCGCGTATGTCCTTAAACTACGTCCAAGAGAGGTATGTGGAGTGTTAGGGTTGGCACCGCCAACTTTTATTCTGCAAGTAGGCCTCAAAGGCTCTTTTACAAGTCAATACAACATTTATACTAACATCATATTATAGTGACATGAAAAATACATAACAACATTTATAAATACAACAGCCAATACCTGGGTACCTAAACATTACATTATAATAATCTTAAAATAAATAATTACTACAATACAATAGAGATGTATAGTCTTTATGGTTAAAAACACATTAAATCTGGAGATGTAAAAGGTCCCCAATGTCAGAGTACTAATACTAATTAAATTTGGAGGTGTAAAGTCTCTCCAAGTGTCAAAATAAAATTTATACTAAATAAATAAACCGCGTCTGGACTGTTAAACTAGCAGTCTCATAAACTAATGCTACAGAATACATAACTAGTATGTACCAAGTCAAATATATTATACAGTATGACAGAGACGTATAGTCTCCACGGTTAATACATTAAGTTTGGAGATGTATAAGGTCCTCACGGAGCGGTGGCGGTAGCGTAAGCACCAACCGCCATAAGGTACCTTTACCAGTTAAATGTCACATATTTTCCAAAATGTCCAGAAAGGAAAATAGGGACTACGTTTATATGGAGAAGTGGTCATCCCTTTTCCTCTTAAGGTCGCGTTACACTGGCAATGGTTGGTTCCCAAATCGATTCGCTTATTGAGCTCCGGTGACCAATGGAAATAGTTGGAGGTCATTTTAGCCCATTTTAAATAAGTCTGTCGAAGTTACTAAGAGGCTTAAATTGTGCCGCCGCGCCGGTCATTTTCGAGGTTGAAATAATCCTTTCACCACACCCACTGGTAAAGGCCCTCTTGATTGTTCAAAAACTAATGAGAAAGTTGCATTTTATCCACATGTGTGGCAAAGTAATCAGATGCAAATATTGAGTTGTTTTCTTAAGAACCTAATATAAGAAAGCTAACATAAGTTAGCTGGTAGAATTGTCTTTTAAATGATGATTTTGTATGATAAATGGTTTATTACGTTCCTTCATTTGGATTTGATTTAGTTTGATTTGTTTGGGATTTCATAGTTAGTATTTTTCTTACCTTGGTGTGGTAAAAACTTTTGTGTTTTACTGGGAGGCACAGTTTGTTTATCCCTCATGCTATGAAACCATCGCAACGTGCATCGCTCTATTCGAACCACTCGCTACGCTCGAGGATACATCTTGGAATTTTTCGCTTGCTCGGGTATAAATATTATCACGGGCGGTTAAACAACAACTTTGCCTCCTTGTAAAACAAATAACGATTTAAAAGTCGCTGAAAAAATGTTGGTCAGTTTGAAGAGTACAGTTTAATCTTTTCCTAGGCCACACCCGGTATACAGCGATTCATTATAACCCTAAACAGTAGGTTCACGAAACAGACGAAAAGGATGTAGGTTTTTAGGTCAAGTATGCGAGACGTACAATAATTACATCAGAACCAATACGTAACATTTACACCCCAAAGACAGCCTAAAAGTCAACCTTACAGCTTTACTTTAAAGTACATAATCGCTCGTAGTCGGTTATGAAGTGTTGATCGGTTCTCACCATCCATTAAAAGGGTCCAAGGGGGCTCTTAGAGAAATTAAACCTTCGTCATTTGCATTTGAGACCAGTTAATGGTAAAGACATTTTATCTTTTGACCACCTGTCTGGCCTAGTGGGTAGTGATAGTGACCCTGAAGGTTGTTTTTTTTACAGCTTCAAGGGACTGTAGAATTGAGTAAATCGTTTTAATTTCAACTCGATGCCTCCACTAGTTTTCGAGAGACAGACAGACAGCAGAGTGATCCTATAAGGGTTCCGTTTTTACGGGCATTTATTGAGTCTTTTTTAAATGAGTGCGTAGGTAATTGTATTCATGTGTGCGTGCGTAAATGTGCTTCAATTATATGTGACATAGGAGGGGCTTTTTGGCGACGGTTTTGAGTGAATTTTACGTAACTTTTTGGCAAAAAAATCATTTTCTGACTGTACTTTTCTTTTCACATGCAAAACTCATTGAGACAATTCTAAAAACCCCAAACACAATTAGGTTGCGTTGATTTATCACAGAGTTCCTATGTCCACCTCTTGTCTCCATTATTAGATCAGCATAATGGTACCATAATATTTCATTGTCACCCGATTAGACATAGATACATTACAAGTTGATAAAAAGCTTGTAAAATTATGCGTATCAGTGGAACTAGGCATTATCTACAACAACGGTAAACGTCCGGCCAACATATCTCTTTCTCGCTTTCACCTATAGCTGCGTCCTTGACGGACTTACGGCGGATCACCTTCCACACGATCGAACAGGCCTCAGACCGGACCAAGGCGATCTGCTACGCTCGTCTGTTACAGCTTTGACGTCAATTAAAATGCCTTATTATTTAGAGGTCTCTGTTTAAATTAAGCGAATTATAATAAAATACAGCTTAGAGATAGATTAACGGGCCAATTCGAACGTCTACCGATATCAGAATGATATTTGAATCATGTTCTTTAGTGCGTCTCACCCGCGCCAATACATGTACGGACGAAATGGAAGAAGTACGAGCGAAATGCACGATAAATAAATAACTTGATTCAAATATCGGTCTGATATCAATGTCGAATTGGTCTAAAGTTAAATTAATTAAGATATTTATGCCTAATCGTAGGAAGGGTTTTGAATTCTATAATTTTTGCATTTCTTATCTATTATAAGATAAGATGCAAAATATGGTCATAGCAAATTAAGGTTTTCACCTCAAATGAGATACTCGTATACATTTTATTACTTATGGTGTTTTTAAGGTTCTCTGAAAAAATACCGAATATCTCGTGTGCTCGTCGGAACTTATTTGAAATCAAATGTCATAAAAGTCCGTGTCAGCTACAATGATCCATGGTTTGGTCTTCGATGCCACAATCACAAAGCGCGGAGTCCGTCCATCCCCATTTGTGACGGAAAAAGTTACATCGTCCGTGTCCAGTGGTTAGGCGATTCAGTCGGCACCATTGCTTCCTAGATGTCCTCTCCGCGCCTACCCAGGGAGACCAGATGATCTCATCAACCTGACGCCCGAAACTGTGCAGTGGCTGCATAACCTGGATGTTGCCTTATAATCTTTTATGTACCTTTGCCTATTTGACAATATCGCCATACGATTAAATAAATAAAGCTACAATGTTGTTTACATCTAGGTAATAATTGTACACACTAACGCAAGGAAGAGCGCGTGCTGCTGGAAGCTGAGAAGAAGACTTGGAGAGGATGGAACCTGGAGACTCCACTGGAACCAGGAGATTCAAGCTCTGGTTTCCGAGCCGACAATCATTGGAGAAACAAGCCGCCAGACTCCGATTGGACACGTAGTCCGGATGGGTGAAGATCATGGAGTCTGGAAGGCGTACTTTGGAGTTCCAAATGGCCGAAGACCGTCTAGACGCCCTAGACACTGCTGGAGAGACGAAGTGCAAAAAGACATTAGCGAACTCGGCGCCGTCGACTAGACATAAACAGGCTTTGGACAGCGAAGCATGGCGGTCTATGGTGTCGGAGGCCAAGATCCACTTCGGGTCGCTACGCCACAGCAGTAAGTAAGTAAGAATTGTGGATCATAAAATTTGCCAATATGGATGTTATTACAAAATAATGTAATTTAACTTTTTATAAAGTACACTTAGAATACGACAAAAATGACCATCCTCTATGATAATATCATTTTGTATTAATATCTTACCTTAAGAGGGAAGAATAGCTTTGAGATCCCAACGAAATAAGGGTACTTTTTCTATGACATTCTATTTCGGGATGAAACGGTTTCCACTGATTAAATCTTAACAAATCACTTAGCTCACCATACTTGTAAACCTATCGAATGAGCTAATGCTTTTACGGATACTGGAAAGCGATATGTAAATGTACTACATACCTATACGAGGCCTGGATGTTAGTGAGATGACGATATGAGTTGTGCTGGTGTCCGACTTTATTACCTACATATAACATGAGTATCACATGATTATCCACCTGGTTTCTTGAGCTTAATAGTCGCCTCCACGTCCCTCCTCCTAAAACCTCCCTTTATAGCGACCCCATTCCTCACACAAAGTTTACCTTAAATTCATATTAGCCTCACTGGATCACTGTTCACTCTGAGTACTGATAACGATGGTCACAATATACCAGAGACACATCATTATTCTAATAACACCATAAGAACGTCCTTGACTTGATCTAAAAGCAAATATCACTGCCGCGTAGATTTGTTCGCACACTACCTCCTTTTTCCTGCTGTCGTTCTCATCTACCCTCTCAACTTCAGCCAAAAAATCCCAATAACTTAGAAGCGGTTATTTAACTTAAACGTGACTACTAGCGCCATCTACTCCATGACGTTGGCAAATATTAGCCGGTTCGCAATACGTTCGCGACAATAGTATACTCTAAGTTTATAGGTTTCGATTTAAAAAAAAAATTTTGGTACTTCATATTTTGAAAAAAATAAAACCAAATCTTATAAACCTAGTTTTTAATTGTGTCAATATCATAAAAAGAAATAATTGAGAATGGAAAATATTTAGAATTGGAAAAACATTTCCTCTTTTTTGTATATTAGTTGTTACTGTTGTTAGTTAGCATGGGTCAAATCTTGGAAGCTAAATTTGACCCACTCCCCGATTTGTGATTGAGCTGAAATTTTGCATAAATTGTGTAAATCGGATGACGATGTAATATTATGATGACACAGAGCTGATCTGATGGTGGAGACAGGAGGTGGACATGGAAACTATGTGATAAAACAACGCAAACTAATTGTGTTTGGGGTGGTTAGAATAATTTCGATTAATAAGTATAAGTTGTCTGTGGAAAGAAAAGTTTTTGTTTGATGAAATATCACTTTTGATACTGACAGATCAGTATCATATCGAAAACAAATCGAATAACTAAAACTCGGACTCCGGTTCGAGCACCATCTTGATAGTCACGTCTCGTAATTAATTCCTATCTTTTTGCTCATTAATATTGTTTAAAGTGTAATATTGATAGCTTATAATACAGTAAACTAATGTAGTAGTGTGCAGTGAATGGAGAATTAATCTTGAAATACGTTTAACCACCATTTTGGAGTCAATGGCCCGTAGTCCACGTGCAACTTGTAAAGTCCAGCTATTGCTTTAGAAGATTTAATAAAATCACCGTACATTGTCTTGTACTAACCGTACAATTTCAGTCGTCCCTAAAGCTCCTAATACCAGACACTGACGAAATTGTCCCAATGAACTGAAGCCATTTAATTTTAAATGAATGAATGAATAAATTAATGTAGTTAAACTCGAATTGGCCTGTGAGTTGGTTTATAGCGATTGGAGCGGTGTTCCGAAAAGTCGCAACTCTGAATATTGTCCAAAGCGGTAAATATTCTCATTTTTCCTTTAATGGAAAATTTGTACATTAACGCCATCTAGCAAAAGAGTTTGGAAACGAAGTCTTCAACGTAAAGCTTTGTAACTTTTCGTGGCGGCCTTCGTGCTTCGCGCTGTTGCGAGTAGTTAGTTACGTATCAGTTTCTAGTCTTATCACTAGATGGCGTGCAGGTGTACACGTAGAGACTATGAAGTAATCACGGGATTTCATTTAGACCGCGAGCCAGGTACAGATTTCCATGACCAATCGCCTTCCGGGGTAAAACTTCGTATAGTGGTTAATGATGAACCCTCACGGACGTCAGCTGCCGCTCCGTCGGTGGGTTAAAGAATGGCAGCCACCGAAACACGTAAAAAAATTGTCATGGCCTCCTGTTTCATACTTTGTCGGATAATAGTTCAGATGCTATTGTTAATTTAAAAAATCGTCAGCCGGTTATATCGCGGTGGTAAGAACGTCAGCGTGGGGTAACCGAGCGCCTACTATGGCTACTATTCGATGTGTGCACGACTTTCGCGCAACCTAGCATCCGAAAATGTAGGGGAAATCGTCAATTCAGTACGGTCACGTCTGAAAATATCGATACGGATAAACTGCCAAAAATATCTAAACAGTATCCTAATATATAGGCCATAAAGTTGTATTATATTTTTGATCGATCGTATCGATGTTTTCAGACGTGACTGTACATCTTATAAAACAACTTCGAAACTCAAAAAATACTGAACGGATTTTTATACGATTTTCACCTATCAAAAGAGTGATTCTTGAAGAAAGCTTTTTTTAACTTGTTCTGGTTTTTTGTAAATTGGTTGAAATATGACGATGTTTGCTAATGATGTCGGAAAAAAATCAGCTATCTAGGAGCATACTAGGAGCTTTAATCGAAAACGCTGCCTAATCCGTTTGAGCTATAACACAATGTATGGTCGTTTTGACAGAGTTGTCTCTCTTTCATTGGTCCGCGTAATATTTTTTTTATCTTTTGTTCTAATTAAAAAATATTAACGACAGAGCATTCCTGAGAAGTAACTCTACGTGGGATTTCAGGGTTTGTCCAATGGCTAAGGTCACCCTGTATATTAACCTTGCAAAATATGGCTAAGGGTAAAAACATCCCGTATCTATTTTAATCCGACCAAGGTATTAAATTAACCTTCAGCTCACGTAAACCTAAGCGACGTAAATAAATTAACCTAGCGGGCTATAATTATCGAAACGGCTATACTCTCTGAAACTTTCCGCTAAAATGTCAACAGCGATTAAACAGGTAGGTGAAGAGAAAATAAAAATAAATAAGTATTAAGAGGCTGTCAACACCCAATGTCCTTGAAATTGATGTTACTTAAACAGTTTTTTAAGAAAGACTATTTGTTTTAGTCAAGTAAGAAAAATATATGTTTATATTAATTATATTTCAAAAACCATGGTTGTACTCGATACATGATTGAACGAAATCGGCTCGATAGAAAATAATTGCAAAGATTGGTCTTAAAATCACAATTAAACGGTTCTATGTCTTTATTGTTTTGACCTTTGGGTCTGCAATTAAAATTACAATTACAAAACATTTATATCTAAACCGCTGTTGAGTAAAATATTACACTAATAATCCACTTTTTTTTATTTAAATATTTTTCTTATTATTCCCTTGCCCAGGCCCAGTAACATGCGACAGTGCTATCTCATTTACTCCGATACAAATAGACAGTGTGCGCGCTTTAGGTATTGACAGCCTCTTAAGAGGAAAGAGGACGGCCCATTCTCCACACAAACGTAGTTCCCATTTTCCTCTATGGATATTGACATTTTGGAAAATATTTTTACATGATTTGATGTATATTAACCATAGCTATGTCCCTACGTTTGACTTTTTTAGATTTTTGTATTATTATATAAATTAGGAGCGAAAAACAGATTTCATATCATACAAAATATTATTAATGCTTCTAACTCCTATAATAATTAAAACTTCGAAAAATTCAAATGTTGGAGCATAGCTGTGGTTATTAGAGGAACAATTTGACAGAGGCCGCGCCACTGACGACCAGCTGAGACACTGCAATGGCGGACGGTTTCAGTGTGTGCGTGTCACGAATGTAGACCTACGCGGATTGAGTGATAAGGTTCAATTTAGTATGGCAAAAAATGTGGGAGCACCCTCCACTATAGGTAAAACTTCATGGATTAATATCGTATTTTACGAAAGATAACGTGATAATTGTTTTACTTGTGTATGACAATTTGTCCTATCTCTTTTTTCTCTTTATTTTTGCAACATAATTTTTCATAATTTTTGCAACATTTGACCATGCATGCCGGCGTATTAAATTTTTTTCTTCGAACAATTAATGCACTGACGTCTCAGTTTGACTGACGGCAGATTGGTGGATGAGGCCATAGAGATAACTGTCAATGTGTGTGTGTCACGTGTAAATACTAGGAAATTGGTGGTTGATGGAATCCTAGTTGTGTTATAGCGAAACTACGTCCTTAGTTTTCTAGGTCCATGGCTGTGGCTGATATACAACTAATTGTGTCATAATATTTTCAATAATATTAATATCCAGAGAGGAAAATGAGGACTACGTTTGTATGAAAAGGTGATTTCGTGCGGGTGTCCACTTTCGTCTTAAGGAATGATCTCAATACTCAATATTTTATTGCAAATTCACATAGTAGTTGTACAGGTGGTAAACTTATAAGCTTACAGAAAGCCGCAGCCAAATAACACTAGACCCTACTCATAGTGTTGTGTTCCTGCCGGTGAGTAAGGTTGCCAGAGCTCAACGAGGGTTGGGAGGGGGTTAAGGTCGGCAACGCGCATGTAACTCCTAGGTATGCCTATTTATTAGATTCTAATTTAAATTTAACATATTCTAATTACATGTTTACAGTTGGATCTGGGACAATAAACAGTCGAGGTCTTGACATTATATTTAAGGATTTAGCGTATTTTATAAAGTCAATAAACATGCTTACCATTGAGAATAGTGTAGCTGTAGAGCAACATGTTCACCAAAATAGCTTAGCACGTGATTTTTTTCGTGAAGACTAATAATAACGTGCGTTATTTCGGTCCTGAATCAAAAAATACCCCAAGAAATAATTTAATGGTACTGCATCAAAATATACAAGGTTTATTATGTAAATTAAACGAAGTAGAATTATGTTTGGGCGAGATGATCGATTCGGGAAAGATAATTGATGTTCTATGCTTCTCGGAAACGTTTGTTAAGTGTGGAAGTGAAAATAATATACGCTTACATGGTTACAATTTAGCTGCAACATTTTCAAGAAAAGATAAAAAACGAGGAGGGTCATGCATCTTACTTCGAAATCACGTCAAATATAAATCGATAACATGGTGTAACAAACTATCTGCCGAAAAAGTATTCGAATGTTGTGGAGTTGAGTTACCTGACCAAAAACTACTAACTAGTCATTTTCTGTGTATACAGAATTCCAGATAAAAAAAACCTTAACTTATTTTTCGATAAACTTGATGCGCTTTTGCATACAGTAATGAGGAGCCGTAAAATAAAAGTAATAGTCACAGGTGACTTAAATATAAATACTGAAATATCAGATAACACGTCACAACATTTAAAAAACTTGCTACTAAATTATAACTGTGATTTACACATTACTGTTCCTACACGTGGACTATCATGTATCGACCACATAGCAAGTAACATAAAAAATGCCTTAGGCTATGTCTATAAACTACACCTATCCGATCATGAAACGTGCCAAGTGCTTGAATTCGAAACTTCCGAACCACTAGAATCGTATAATAGGTTTTGGTATATTAAAAAAAGAGACTACAGCGTCGAAAATATAAATAAGTTCCTGAAATGTATTGCTAGCTTAACATGGCATGAAGTAATTAATGAGCCAGATGGTGATCTAGCTTTTAACTATTTTCACGATCTATTTGGTCTTTTTTATGGTCTATGTTTCCCTGTCCGAAGAATAAAAATGAATTCAAAATATAAAAAACCTAATTGGATCACAAAGGGTATTAAGAAATCATGTTTAAATAAAAGACATCTCAGATTCTTATACTATAAACATAAAACATCCGAATACAAATTAAATTACAAAAAGTACAGCAAATTACTTAAAGCTTGTATTACTCAATCGCAAAGAAACATTAATTATGAAGCTATGTTTAACTCCAAAAACAAGAGCAAAACAACATGGAATATGATCAAGGATAAAAGAGACTGTTCAACCTTTGAAAGTATTGAGTCGGTTAACGTGAATAACAGATTAATAAATAACCCCGAAGAAATAGCAGAAGCATTCAGCTCCCATTTTCTGAATGTGACTTCAGTTAAAACAGCTAAAAAGCCGAATACAGGTAACATAATACCTGTAAGCGCTAGTATTTTCATCGCTCCTTGTACCGCGGCTGAAGTAATTAAACACATAAAATCACTTAATAATACAAAAGCCGTAGGTTTTGATGGCATATCAACTCAAATCATAAAATTAAGTGCAAATCATATAGCTCCTATACTAGCACATATGATAAATGAGTCTTTTAGTCAGGGGAAATTTCCCACAAAATTAAAACAGTCAATAGTAAAACCGTTATATAAAAAAGATGACAAAGAGAATATGAATAATTATCGGCCTATAACACTTATTTCGATCTTTTCCAAAATCTATGAAAAAGCAATGCATCACAGAATTACTGAATTTTGTAATAAGCATAAACTTATCTCTGAAGAGCAAAACGGCTTTCAAAAAGGAAAATCAACCGCTTTAGCTTGCTATTCATTAATAAGAAATATAACTGAAGAGATAGATAAGGGTAAACACTTAACAGGTGTTTTCTTCGACATGAGCAAAGCGTTTGATTTTGTGAATCATCATATCTTGTTGGCTAAGTGTGAAAAATATGGACTAAGAGGAAATGCCTTAGAATGGCTTAAAAGTTATCTTTCACAACGAGAACAGTGTGTAGAGTTAAGCAAAATAGACGACAATAATGAAGTAATTCAATACAGGTCATCACAAAAAATTAATGAGTCAGGTGTGCCACAAGGCAGTGTATTAGGCCCGCTGCTATTTTTACTATATATAAATGACCTTCCAAGAGTATGTAATCATAAGACAGTCTTATTTGCAGATGACATTTCAATCGTAATTTCTAATGACATTAATGAAATTGCTTTTATGAATAATATAAATCTTGCTATTGATTCTATATGTAATTGGTTGGGACACAATAATTTGTTAGTAAACATAAATAAAACGAAATACATTCAGTTCTGCAATATACGAACACAAACTCCGAAGTTAAATATTAAATGTAGAGATGAAATTATTGAAGAGGTTAATGTCACCAAATTCTTAGGTATTTTGGTAGACAGTCATTGTAATTGGAGGTACCATATAGACAACATTTGCACCAAATTAGAAAAATTTACATATGCCTTAAGACAACTAAACCGGGTTGCTGGTGAAAAAGTAGCCCTAACAGCATACCATGGTTATGTTGCATCTCAATTACGGTATGGTCTAATAATTTGGGGTAATGCGAGTTATATAGGGCAAGTGTTCTTAGTTCAAAAGAAATGTGTGAGAGCCATAAGTGGGAAAGGACGTCTGGAACCATGTAGGCCATTGTTTAAAAAATTTAACCTTTTGACCCTCACTGGACTATACATTTTTGAAATCGCAATATTTGTATACACAAATTCTCACATATATACAACGGTTAGTACACACCCTAAGCTCCGACCAAGAGATCCTACAAAATTAGTTATGCCAAGATGTAGAAGCGCGTTACAGAGGAAAAATTGTCACTCTATGTCAATAAAAATATTTAACAATTTACCTCTCGTAATAAGACAACAACCATCGATAACCCAGTTTAGGCGGCATCTATTTACATGGTTAAAAGAAAAATGTTTTTATACAATGAATGAATTTTTAGAATCTGATAACGAAGAATAAAATGTAATCCTTATTTACTTATGATAATTAAAATGAACAATATGATTGAAATTTATAGTATAATGTTGTATTAATTTTTAAATTATTTCATGTTTGTAAGTACTTATACTAAATATAGTTGTTAGTGTGTATAAAAAATTTTTTGCATGCTTATTATTAGCTAAGTGTGTGATCTAATTTTACATATGTAAAGATGACCATTAATGTTTACCACACTTAATGCAAATAAATATATTTATTTATATTTATTTATTTATTTAACTCCTCTGGAGTTGCAGGCGTACATAGGCTACGGATACTGCTTATCATCAGGCGGGCCGTATGCTTGTTTGCCACCGACGTAGTATAAAAAAAAAGCTAGGTCTTTGTGAACCCTGTTGGGCACTGCAATATTATTATTTACAATTCCAAGGAGGGGAGAATTTGAGATTTTCTCATTAATATCGTTTAAAGTGTAATATTGATAGCTTATTATGCAGTGAACTATCGTGGAAGTGTGCAGCTAATGAAAAACTAATCTTGAAATGCGTTTAACCATGCTTTCATCAACACCCGGCAATCCATCGTGGCTTAGTAAAGTCCATCTATCTCTTTACTAAAAGCAACTACCGAACAAAATCATGCTCTACGATACTCACACTCAAAAGAAGCAACTACCGAACATCGTCATGCTCTACGATACTCACACTCAAAAAAAGCAACTACCGAACAACGTCATGTTCTACGAACACACTCAACGAGCACACTCAAAAGTTACTACACTTGACATTATAGATTTGATGGAGGCTATATTGTAAAAGAAGAAGAAATGTGTTCGTAGAGCATGACGTTGTTCGGTAGTTGCTTTTAGTAAAGAGATAGCTGGACTTTACTAAGCCACGACGGATTGCCGGGTGTTGATAAAGGTCTTAGCACATTGTTACAACTCAACAGCCACTCGACTCAAAATTAAATATTGAAATTAAAGCCTTATCTTGTATGTCTTATAGTACAATTTTAAAATTTAGGTAACTGTCGGGTGGTCTACGTGTCGTCCACTCGTCGTCCACTAAGGTGAACCAAAAGTGAGTTGAGTTGGTGTGGAATTGGTATAGTGTGCGAAGACCTTTAAACGCGTTTCAAGATTAGTTTTTCATTAGCAGGACACACTTCCACAATAGATAAATAAGCTACTAGTATTACATTTTAAACGACATTAATGAGCAAAACACAAAAAATATTCTCGAGACGTCTTCGCCATCTTGAATCATAACAACAACCTGTTTGGTACTTGAATATTCATGTCAATGCTCATGTGATTTCTGTCATTTGTTTGTTTGACGTTTTTGTCAAAAACACAAATCGTCTTTAATTAAATACAAATACCAAAATAATACAAAATATAATATAATATATTTGACGACCGGTTTGGCCTAGTGGGTAGTGACCCTGCCTATGAAGCTGATGGTCCCGGGTTCAAATCCTGGTAAGGGCATTTATTCGTGTGATGAGCATGGATATTTGTTCCTGAGTCATGGGTGTTTTCTATGCATTTAAGTATTTATTATAAATATTTATATATTATATATATCGTTGTCTAAGTACCCTCAACACAAGCCTTATTGAGCTTACTGTGGGACTCAGTCAATTTGTTTAATAATGTCCTATAATGTTTAATATTTAATATTAATAATAGTACATTATGATACAAGTGTGCTAAGATGGTCATTGGACACGAGGCGATATTGTGGGTAATGACCAATGCACACGCGTTTCATACAACGTTTTTCAACACACTTGCGAGGAAAAAAAAACTCAATTAGATTTTCCATTGAATAAAATTTTCATATGCCGGCAATTATTTTTCACCCGATTTTGATGGTAAAAGGCTATCGTTCTCGGCTCTTGCCTCTATTAGTATTACTGGCAGCGTCAATTTTATGTGTTCCCAATCATCAATGCTTGAAAATGTCATTTTTTATATATAAACTAAAAACATACAAAACTATTCCAATTTTATGACAAATACGGAAAATGGCTGGCGCTTTTTTTTGCGTACAAATCCAATGCGCGCGCAAGGCACGAACGAAATCGACGAACAGCCAATGAAAAAAATGTAAAAAAGCTAATATTTTCGTATTTCTATTCAACGGATGGAGATCAAATCGATAAAAATGTTATGTATATTCATTAATGTAATTTGCAAGAATTATCTCGTAAATTATACGAATAATAATCTATAAATTATGTTTGGTGTGATAAAACCTCTTTGAACTAACATTTAAAACCTATTAGTCGATTTAAAAAAAAATTATTATTCGACCAAATTAAGAAGACTCCGTTTCCATGCATATTATTAGCAATCAGTTACCTTCTTAACTCAGTCGGATAATATAATGAAAAAGCACGAGTGTTCTAATATACTGAATAAGCACGCGTGTTTAATATCTAAGATTATGAGCCAAAAATCGGTGGAATAAAAACGTCGTTATAAGCAAGTGTGTTGAAAAATATTAAATAAGTTTCTGTTAAAATCAATGTCTATGTCTCCTTGACATTTCCTTGTATTCATTGTCGTTGAAATGAAATGAGGTCAGTCAGTCAGCATTTGAAAACAAAAAGGATTTCCGTTTTCGCTCCAACGAAACACAAAGATAATAATATTGATTATTCAAAAATATGGCAATTTTCCCGAAACTTTCCTTGTGCCCCTTAAACAAAGGCAACTTTAATTCTTTACCTTTAGGTACAGTCCGACAAGAAAATAAAAGACAAAATTACCTGCGTATTCCTTCTTCCTCGCTTTGTCCCGGCATATTGCCAAGGCTCATGGGAGCCTGGGGTCCGCTTGACAACTAATCCCAAGATTTGGCGTAGGCACTAGTTTTTACGAAAGCGACTGCCATCTGACCTTCCAACCCAGAGGGTAAACTAGGTTGGGATTAGTCCGGTTTCCTCACGATGTTTTCCTTCACCGAAAAGCGACTGGTAAATATCAAATTATATTTCGTACATAAGTTCCGAAAAACTCATTGGTACGAGCCAGGGTTTGAACCTGCGACCTCCGCGCTTCTACAAAATTACCTGCGTATTATCATAGGGAAATAAGTAAGCACTTCTATGTATCAGTTTTCTTACAAAAATGCTTACTATGTTCGTAGTCGACATCTAGCGTCAAGTAGCGGATTTATCAGTACTGCTACTTGGCAATAGATGTCGCGACGAACGAAAATTCTAATGCTCAACAATTTGCAACAAATTTTATAACCGAACTAACCGGAACTATATTATATTATTGAGTAATATTACACTGAAAGAAATGTTTGCATAACTGTAACAAAATTTTGGTTACTGTTTACACAAAAATTGGGACTTGCGAACTATGTGTTATATGTTACAAAACCGTGTTTGGCTATCAGTGTTCAGGTACTGGGTATACACTACAAAATAAGTTTGTAAATTTATGCAAAGTTTATTTTCTTATAACCGTAGTTTAGTTATTTAGTAAAGTTACAAAACCAGTTCGGCTATCTATTTTTTTCAGTGTAGTTGTAAAACTTGTAAATTGTTGAGCAATACACATCTTGTCAGTCGCGACGTCTAGTGTCAAGTAGCAGTACTGATAAATCTGCTCCTTCACGTTAGATGTCAACTACGAAAATAATAAGCGTTTTAGTAAGAAAACTGATGTATGGTATGAGCACTCTATGGTTAGGTACTTTTTTCTCTATGGTATTATGTAACATTCACATGGAGGTTCAAAATTATAGTCTAACAAACAAAATTTATGAGTATCAGTAGAAAGCCCTTGCTCTGTTCATATGGTGCCACATTTCGGAAATTCTAGGAATTGGTATGGGCGTACCTGGTACAGGCAGGAGAGCAAGCAAGAACAAGCAAAAAAAGAAAGAAGAAAAAAGAAGCAAGAGGAGGCAGGTTGCCCCCCCCCCTCCCTAGTTCACTGGCTGGGTACGCCCTTGGGAATTGGTTGCATCTGCAATGTTCATTTTGTGTTCCATTCGGGGAATTGGCTCAAATCAAGCTCTGCATACTTCAATATGGTTTGGCAAAACTTGACGTTCATTTGCGTCACAGATAAGATAATATAATGACTTAAGGGAATATTATAGTCTGCCAAAGAACTTTGTCAATAAACAGAGACGCGAAATTCAAATTTTCAATGGAACGAGAACCGATAACCGTTCACACCTACTTTTTTTTTTAAATTTGCCGCTTATGACAGACTATATTAGTCTGTGGCGTTGCTTGACATTGGCAGCGCGCAAATTTGACAACCCTAAATAACCGAAAGCATTGACATATATCTAAGGACGGGCCTTACGGGCTATATTTACTAATAGTATTTATGTATGCTGACACTGTGACCGATCATAGCTACGAAAGAACAACAACTCGAAGAGGCTCTAAATGACACCGTAAATCGATTGCACATTTGTTTTAAGCAAAACGGTCTAGCGCTTAACACGGGAAAGACCTACTTCCTACGAGTCAGTCTAAATGGCCACCCTAGTACTAACCTCAAGATCCACGCGGGGTGTACAAAAAATTAACAAGTAGCGACCACCAAACTCCTCGGTTTTGTGCTGGACAGCTCTTTGTCCTGGCGGAAACACATCGATGGTGTATGTGGATGACTAGATTGAGCATGCTACGCACTGCGACGCCTTGCATCGACGGCTAGCAGGGATACAGTCAGATCATGCTATTTCGCTACCATTCATTCCATATTATCACATGGCACTTAGCTATGGGGCCGAGCATCGGATTGTGACCGTGCCTTTCGAATGCAGAAGCGCGCAGTGCAGTGATGAATCAGTCCGCGACCACTTCAAAAACCTACGCATTCTAACACTACCAAGCATGGTAATCTTTCAAATTGCTACCTTTACCTACACAAATATAAATAAATTTAAACGTAAAGGCATAGTGACCTCACATAACTTACGAAGCAATGCACATCGAGACCGCCTGGTTGCACCGCTTCACAAACTCACAAGGCCAGAACAGTCGGTGTACTTTACAGGCCCGCCTCCCAGAAAATATAAGAGATGCAACATCTCACCAATCCTTTAAAAGAAATTTGGAATCGTGGCTACTTACAAAAACCTTTTATACTTTTAACGAAATGATGATATTGCCACTGACTATGTAATATTTTTATTTTATTAAGGATAACTGACATTACTAATACTTATTTCGTACGAAATAAGTACTCTGTAATTTGGAATTTGTATGATGTTTGTTATACAAAATTGTATTTGACTTGTACCAGTACGCTATCAATAAAGATTATCTTATCTTATCTAATAATGGTACTAGTTCAACATTGTGACTCACGAATTCGAGCCTATCGTGCAGTTTGACGCAACTAGTAGCGACCAATCGCACGCGTAATACGAACTCATCATCCAATCGTGTTGTGGCGTTACACTGCACGATAGTCTCGAATTCGTGTGGCCCCAATCTAATTGCCTGTAAGGCCCGTCCTTAGATATATGTCAATGTCCGAAAGGGATTGTGCCATACATTAGAAAGGGACATGATTCGTCCCAAAATCGCTGTCAAACCTCGGTTTTGTAGTACCTATAAGTGTCATTTCTGTACGGTAGTACTGTTATTTCTTCAGTGCTTGGATGTACCAGAAGAGAGTTCATATGCTTGCCCGCCCTCTGACACTAACAGAGATATGAAGGGTAATGCGTGAGTATAGCATGATTAGCATGTGTGGCCAAGCGAAGCCTTAATTATGTACTGCTTCATTAAAACTTTGCTCACCCTGTGTACCCGCCCTACCTTTTCTCGTAGCGCTTCGTCGTTTTTTTGAACCCTCATAACTTGGGTTTGGATTATACCAGATCAACAAAATTCTCGAGATATAATGTCAATGTCGGATCGGTGGGCCAAATTGGCTACCGAATGGATACCGCAGATTAGCCGGGGCAGAGGCAGACCAAAAAAGAGATGGCGGGATGACCTCGACGCTTTTTGCAGAGACTGGCGGGAACATACTTCAAACCGTGATGAGTGGCGGAAAAAAGGGGAGGCCTTTGCCCAGCAGTGGGACACAAGATAGGCTATTAAAAAAAAAAAAAAAAAGTCAATAGTGAACATATTATACGGGACTATCTGTATTTAGATATCGCGTCCCGTAATTTTTCCCGTGCCGTTTTTATTCCTATTATGAATACCTATATAAATGGTCACAATCATATCTGTTAAACCACCTAGTGCAAGCCGCCACTGAAGAGGAGGTAGCTGATCTTCTTTTAGTATGACGAGGTCCCCGACTCGAAGCTCTTGCTGTCTGGTCTTCCATTTTGTGCGTTGCTGAAGCTCTGCTATGTACTCTCGACGCCATTGGTGCCAGAAGTGCTGTCTCAGTTGCTCTGTGCGCTCGTATCTGTTGGGGTACTTAGTAGTGACGGTTTGGGACGGCACAGAAGTGAGTGGCCGTCCGATTAGAACGTGCCCAGGAGTGAGAGACGATGGGTCAGTGGGATCCGATGAGAGAGGGGTTAATCTAATCACTCGTGTAAACTAATGTTTGACACTCGTGGATAAAGTGTTTATTTTTATTTTTTTCTTTTATAGACCAATCGCGCGCGTGATGTGAACTCATCGACCAATCGCGTTGTAGCGTTAGACTGCACGATTGGCTCGAATTCGCGTGCGTGACACCGCTGTACTGGCCTGGTAAAACGTCCAAGTAAAGTCCTGAATAAGCTACTTGCAACTTACCTGACGAATAAAGTCATCGTTTGCGTTTCACAATCTTCAAATAAGCTTAACTGGTAGATAGTGCTAAGTTTTGTAGGAAGTTTTTTCTGGCAGTTAATTTTTTTTCAATACTACGTCGGTGGCAAACAAGCATACGGCCCGCCTGATGGTAAGCAGCCTCCGTAGCCTATGTACGCCTGCAACTCCATGGAGGAGTTACATGCGCGTTGCTGACCCTAAACCCGCCCCCCCCTCATTGAGCTCTGGCAACCTTACTCACCGGCAGGAACACAACACTATGAGTAGGGTCTAGTGTTATTTGGCTGCTGTTTTCTGTAAGGTGGAGGTACTTCCCCAGTTGGGCTCTGCACTAGATCTGGAATGACATCCACTGGCTATGCCCTACCACACAAAGCGAGATGACATTCACAATGCCCATACCTCTCTTTTGGACGTAGTTTAAGGACGTACCCGGGTCCAATATTTATTTGTTAATTAGCTATCCAATACTTTACTTGGATATTGTGAAACAGGCCCTAAGTCTATTATAAGTTCTAAGTCTATTATAAGTTCTAACCGCAAGTTCGAGAAACAATAACAGTCGCACGCAGCTTTCAATTACTTCGATAACGTGGGGCTTCTTTGATCAGAAAAGGGGACGGGGTTATTCTGAACTCATATCGAATACAAGGCCTATTCCGATTTCAAAATATTATACTGATTGTGATTCGATTTCGAACTTATAGTATTTTGGATATAACCGCAAACTTAAACTAGACGTAGGTTTTAGTTTATTGTGTTATAGTATAGTTAGCAAACGAGCAGATGAGCCGCCTGATGGGAAGCGGTCATCGTCGCCCATGGACATAAGCAACATAGGAGCCACTTAAGCGTTGCCGACCCTTGACAACCCTAAATACCCTCTTCTTGAAGAATCCCATGTCGTAGCGCAAAGGAAATACCTCAGGAGGCAACTCATTCCACATTCTACACGTTCTAGGAAGAAACGAGCGAGATGCCCGCTTATTCTTGGTGTGCCATGTATCTAAGAAGTGAGGATGAGCTTTGCTCCTTTGGCGACGGTGATAAAAACGTGACGATGGCACCAATTCAAAAAGTTCTTCGGAGCATTCCCCATTGTACAACAATTCTGAAAGATTTAATTTAGTTTTAACTACTAGAGCATAATTAATATTTGAAAGTATTTCGAGGGGCAATGTATTTCGTACATCATGGTTACTGAGTGTAGGAGTGAGTGAGATAGATATGCATGCTCGGGACCGCGGATACCATGTTTTAGAATTTCAATTTGTTGTAATTAAAAAAAAAGCGGCCAAGTGCGTGTCGGACTCGCACATGAAGGGTTCCGTACCATTTATGACGTATTAAAAAAAACTACTTACTAGATCTCGTTCAAACCAATTTTCGGTGGAAGTTTGCATGGTAATGTATATCATATATATTTTTTAGATTTTTCATTCTGTTATTTTAGAAGTTACGGGGGGGGGGGGGGACACATTTTACCACTTTGGAAGTGTCTCTCGCGCAATATATTCAGTTTAGAAAAAAATGATATTAGAAACCTCAATATCATTTTTGAAGACCTATCCATAGATACCCCACACGTATGGGTTTGATGAAAAAAGATTTTTTGAGTTTCTGTTCTAAGTATGGGGAGCCCCCAAAATTTATTGTTTTTTTTTTCTATTTTTGTGTAAAAATCCTAATGCGGTTCATAGAATACATCTACTTACCAAGTTTTAACAGTATAGCTCTTATAGTTTCGGAAAAAAGTGGCGGTGACATAATCGGACAGACAGACGGACATGATGAATCTATAAGGGTTCCGTTTTTTGCCATTTGGCTACGGAACCCTAAAAACGAATAAAGTAATCGCTGAGTTCCCTCAAAAATAAAATTGCGCATTTTTAGAAACCACTTTCATATTTATAGCTTTTGTGCATAAATTGTTACAGATATCACTTACCATCAGCAGGGCTAAGATGGTCAGCTGTCTATCATTTGTCACCATACCTGTCACGCTCTAACAAATATGTAAGTGCGAAAGTGACGCATGATATGAGAAGTGACAAAAACACGACCATGATACCGCTGCAGGTGTGATCGTGGTCAAACGCCTGCCTATCCTCCATAAAAAAAAAAAAAAAATTTAAAGTGCGTTTTAGACCTTTGTTCGTGTTTTTTTTCTATTGAGCGATAGTCAAAAAATAAGGATTCTAATCGCTAAAGTTCCTAGAGAAAATACTTAAGATTGTTAATTAAATGTTTGGCAAACGTTTTGTTATCTAAAAAAGCGGTAATTAAAAAAACCTGCGCTCTCTGAACCTACGGGACCTTAAGCAACTCAACAGATTTTTTTAAATTCGAGCGAAGTGAAGGAAGGTAAGTTTTCAAGTATTTTTTTTTTCTTTTTTTTTATATATATATACTACGTCGGTGGCAAACAAGCATACGGCACGCCTGATGATAAGCAGTCTCCGTAGCCTATGTACGCCTGGAACTCCAGAGGAGTCACACGCACGTTGCCGACCCTAACAACCCCCCTCGTTGAGCTCTGGCATCCTTACTCACCGGCAGGAACACAACACTATGAGGGTCTAGTGCTATTTGGCTGCGGTTTTCTGTAAGGTGGAGCTACTTCTCCAGTTGCGCTCTGCTCTAGTGAGCAGTTTTCATAACTGTATTGTTGTTTTTTTTTATTTTATTGTTGTTATTGTCCTAAGGCAAGGCAGGCAGAGGTGCAATGGACCGTCACAAGCTCGCGCCACGCCTTCATATCTTCAGCTCGCCTTCTGGCCCCGCTCCAGCTCAACCTGACCGCTCGTAGCTCACCTATGACGGACCGTTGCCAAGAGTGCGTAAATGTATGGTGCACAATAAATAATACGTATTTACTACCTTATTTTTAAAACCTAAATACGCCTCCGCGTAAGTTAATTTCCCCTCGGTATCAATTTATACTCATGCCATATCACGCGACGTGACAAGTATTCAATACTGATTGAGCAAGCTATTCAGAACTGAACACAATATAACAACACAGGTAAATAATGTACAACGTCAATCCATTACAGAATCGCGTCGCTCGTCACTTTAGACTAGCTGTTGCCCGCGACTTCGTCTGGATTTTTTTATTGTTAATAATACATAATATTGCCACGTTTTTTTCTACTAATTAAAATAAAAATATTAATTATTTACTTGCGTGTTTTTACATGCAATTAATGTTCCATCCGTTTAAGAGCATATTCAATATCGTTTTCCGATTAAAAAAAAAACTATAGAACAGGTCGGCCAACTCACAAAGACTAAAAAACTTTCGCGTTAAAAATGTTTTTCTTCTACTTTTTTTTAATACCACGACCGTGGCAAACAAGCATACGGCCCGCCTGATGGTAAGCGGTCACCGCAGCCTATGGACGCGAAGAACTCCATACTGTAGACCCTCGGTACTTTTTTGTAATCAGAACATATATGCCCTTAAACGGATCCCCACTACTTTTGTTACACCTTTTTTAACAGAAGTGCCAGGAAAATTAATTGCTAGCTCATTATGACGGAAGGTACTTTAATGTTGCACTAAGTTTTAATGAGACCCTTAACCTTGGCGAACGCTGCAACACTGTGGATGCACTGAAATATGTATTTTCACCACCCCAGCTCGGAAATGATGTTTTTATTCTTGTAAAACTGATAAGAAATGCATTTTAAGCTTAGAATAAATTTAAAAGTGGAGAAATTACTGCCTTGGGTGCCGTGAGTTCAAGTCTCACTCGTCTTAAATTTATTCTAACAAGGAAAGGTACCCAGCTGTCCGGTTCCGATTTGATTTATATTTATATAATATGTTATTGAGTAGTCTAAAATAACGGACACATATTTTTTTTAGCTGCCCAAACTTAATGTATTGGGAGAAATTGTCCTCCAAAGTGCTAAAAAATTACTATGTCTTCTAACTCCTATAGAAAGTGATGCTCAAGCAACTTGCTAGTTAATGGCTGGTTTGAGTATATGCTTGAGAGCACGAAAAAATAATGAGCACATTTTTTGTTATATCTGCTTAAACTTAAGTTTTCATAAAAAAATACCCGTCTTTATGTGTATCTTTAGCGATAAGATATTATAAAACTTCGAATGTCGATCTATTAGGAAAAAATGAGTTTAAGCAGATATAACAAAACACGTGCTCATTATTTTTTCCTGCTCTCAAACATACGAGTATACTCAAACCAGCCATTAATTAGCAAGTTGCTTGAGCATCATTTTCTATAGGAGTTAATTTTTTTTTATATACCACGACGGTGGCAAACAAGCATACGGCCCGCCTGATGGTAAGCAGTCACCGTAGCCTATGGACGCCTGCAACACCAGAGGCATTACATGCGCGTTGCCGACCCTTTAAAAACCTGTACACTCCTTTTTTGAAGAACCCCATACTGTAGCCCCTCGGGAAAACCTCGGCAGGAAGCTCATTCCACAGCCGAAGCGTTCGCAGGAGGAAATTCCTCTTAAACCGCACAGTACGCGACCATTTAGGTTCTAGGGGAGTTAGAAGATTTAGTAATTTTTTAGTACTTTGGAGGATGATTTCTCCCAATAGGTTGAGTTTGGGCAGCTAAAAAAAAAATACGTGTCTGTTATTTTAGACTACTCTGTAACATAAACAAATATAAATCAAATCGGAACCGGACAGTTGGGTACATTTCCTTGTAAGCTTAAAAGGGAAGTAGGTATATACCACGTGATCGTCCATATAAAAAGAGAAAACGTTTTTCCACTTCTAAATATTTTCCATTCTCCTTGATTTTTTTGTAGGTTATGTTATTAACACAATGAAAAACTAGATTTATAGTTTTTCCTTTTTTTTCAAAATTTGCAAAACAAAACTCTTTTTTTTTTAAAGCGAAACCTTATAAACCTAGAATATATGACGCTGAAGCAATCGACATTTTTTTTTTATACCACGACGGTGGCAAGCAAGCATACGGCCCGCCTGATGGTAAGCAGTCACCGTAGCCTATGGACGCCTGCAACTCCAGATGTGTTACATGCGCGTTGCCGACCCTTTAAAAATCTGTACACTCCTTTTTTGAAGAACCTCATACTGTAGACCCTCGGGAAAACCTCGGCAGGTAGCTCATTCCACAACCGGAGCGTGCGCGGGAGGAAAACAAAACATCAAAACCACCAAACCAAAGTGATATGTTAAGATTTAGTTAGTGAAAACCATTTCCTCCCGAAATGGAATTTTATAGACAAATTACCATTATTCCGTTAAGATACGAAAATTCCCTCTTAATAGCATCGTTCGCAGACGTTAAACAAGCAGAAATGCTTGTTTAACATTAGCGGCCCGATTCGAAGAATGAGATACGATAACGACAAGTTCTGGTTTAGATAAGTTCTCATTTAGATATCGTTTATATGTCGTATAATTGGCAGAAGCAGCTCGATTCGGGCAACCAATGTCACTTTGACGTTAGAAATATCGTAGATAGATCTTATTGGGATCATAGCGGAATCAAAATAAACGTCAATTTAGACATGTCGCTTAAACGTGTCTTAATCATTCTTCGAATCGGGCCGTAAGTTATGCATTTTAATTCACAAGAACACAGATATTTATTCCTGAGTCATGGGTGTTTTCTATGTATATGTATAAATATGTATTTATCTATTATACGTATGTATATCGTCGATTAGTACCCATAGTACAAGCTTCGCTTAGTTATGTATGGGCTAATCTGTGTAAGATTGCTGTCCCCATATATTTATTTATTTATTATAATGACTACTTTGAACGTTGAAGTTGAGGGAACAGAGGACATACCGCGAACACCGAAGTTCGCAAGTTGCGGGCATCTTTGTCTTTTACTCCAATTAAGGCGTAATAAGTGACAGAGAAAGATGCCCGCAATTTGCGAACTTCGACGTTCGCGGTAGGCCCTCAGATATCCCA